>NC_068360.1:88225175-88362675 GCF_020536995.1 Dreissena polymorpha
ACTACTACTACACTACTACTACTACTACTACTACTACTGACTACTACTACTACTACTACTACTACTACTACTACTACTTCTACTACTACTTCTATACTACTACTCACTACTACAAATACTACTACTACTACTACTACTGCTACTACTACTGCTACTACATCTACTACTACTACTACTACTACTTCTACTACTACTACTAATTTAATTTATCAGTTTTTGTCACCGAGAATATGTGCACGTGTTTCACATTTTTACACATATTAAACTGCTATGATTTGTGTTAATTGTTTCAGTCATGTTTCATGTGCGGATCAGCACCGTGCGAAGGTAGGATGATGTATCAGTTATTAATAAACACTTATTTCCTTGAATATCTTACAGTGTCTGCTTTACCAATCCACTTCTACAAAAGTCATAAGCATTGAAAGTAATGCTGAATGACACACAAAAAACACACGATTGAAACGAAAAATTTGACTCAATAATATCACCAATGTGGTTTATAGGTCATGTATTTCACGAAAGTGTCTTTTTCGGTTGTGCAGATTTTTGTTTCACCCTCCCGTCTTGTGATTGAATAATATTTGATATGCATTGTGTTAAAGGTCAAACATGTTTATACATTAAACGGGTGTTGAACATCTCCTTTTCAAATGTTATTAGACAAGTATCTTAATTTAACCAATGGTGATATGATCAATCGACCAAGATTGCATTGTGTTGTTCTCCACTCACTTATAGCATACCAATAAATAAGAATTCATGATATTGCTTGCAGAAGGCGGGGTGTGTTGCTCACCGTTAAGCAGCAATAGCAGCGGACCATGTTTCTGCGTAAATTGGTCCACTGAAGCAATGATGATGTGCAAAGGAGCTCAACCCGAGCCTTTCAAGCCAATAATGCACGATTCCAACATTATTACATTGTGTAAATAGCTTACGATTAGTTTTTAGTAAAATTAATAAAATGGAAAACGCATTGAGAACATGCTTAAAAAAATGCTCGAAATGAACGCGAAATGCACTAATTCTGTGATTACAATTTGTGCAGTAAATGCGTTTCATAATAATTGTATAATGTTTGTGTTTAAAAATGCGTAACCAACATAAAACAATTTGATCGTGTCTTTCAGGGAGCAAGATAGTGATTCCGATTGCGATAATCGATATCTTAGTTGCTGTGGGTGTCCTGATCTGCTCGTATTCAAATTACCATGATGTTTTATTCGAACATTTTATTTCTGATTTAAAAAATTACTTAGTCACTCCTGTAACTGCTGTTTACATCTTATGTTCGTGGCTCTTTTAACACACAGGATGATTGTTTTAAATCGATTTTCATAGTAATATTTAATTAATGAAAAATCGAATATAATATTAACGATAAAGTAGATTTTATGTACATGTCTTTAGACGTTGTTACAAGCCGAACGCTGACTTTAGTACACCAAGTCAAGAAATATGCATAAGACTACAAGAATCAGTAAAAACAAACAAAACGCATAACGCATAGTGTTTTCGATAGTATTTCGATATAAATGCGTACACGCTCGCTTTTGTCATGTTTAAAGATTTGGAGCAGACACACCAAAAGCAACATTTTTGGATGGGAATCATTTCGTAACGCATGCTTCGGATCATAATATCATATAATTGCATCATTCATATGTATTTGATTTATAATTTCATATTACCAAAGTATTATACAAAATGTAGGGGTGCTTTTGCAATATGGTTTAAGTATATAATAAGCACTCATTAAAAAAAAATGTAGATTCTATGTTCAACAGAATTACAACTATTTAATTGATATGTTTTAGTTTCTGTAGAGCAAATGTTTCAGACACAATTGAACACAATATAAGTTTATGATTACGGTGTTCACGAATTAAAAAAATATTTATTATCTACCGAGACAAACACATTGTATACTTTCATTCAATTACTTTACATTTTACATGTACATTTTTGGAAACGTTTGCATTAATCATAACTTTATAGCCTATTTCACATTATTTTGAGCCCGGTGTTTTAATGATGCGTGTCTTCTACTGTTAAAACCAGGAACACGAAATGCCAAAGTAAAACGGTCAACACTTTGAGTACTTATCACTGTAAAATTTGTACTGTAGAAACAATAAATAACAATTCAATCGAATTTATATTTACATGTCACGGACGCATTCACAAGATATGTATAAATTGAATGCCGTTTATTGTCGTCTGACGGAATTTCATGCGAACTTTGCTTTGCTAGTACCTAGTTAATAAGCAAGTACAACCTCACTGACTCTACAGCTCGTTTAGTTTATGGTTAACCTAACCATAGAAGACTGGCACAAAGGGCTTCAATGATGCACATTTTGTTCATTTGGGACACCAGGAAGCATTGTCACACCCGTGTGTTTAACTGTTTAAGGTAAGGACAATAGACGTGAACAATTTTGAAAATGCACTAAATCGCACTCGTCATGCAATACTTACATTTTTCGAGTATGCATCGACTGAATTGGTAAAAAGTTAGACAATAAACATATATTTTACATGAGTTTATCATTTTAATGTAAGATTGCAACAGTTGAAGAGAAATAACACTAAATAGAGAATTACTATCGTCACGAATTGAAGCAATCTAAGTATATTTACTCTCAGGTATACGCATCACACTGTTTATCACAATTAAAGGTGCTCAAACAGGTTTTAACAATCCGATCATGATTGCGTTGTATCGCGTATGTTGATCACATTTTGGCACATGTATCTCATATAAAACACACAATATGTAATGAATGCCGATGTCATATAAATTGCAGAATATGTGATTGATCAAGTTCCCTTAGACTACGCACAGTTTCAGAATGTGACTGTTCAATTATTGTTTCATTACTATCATCATAAGCAGCAATCCTGTTTCTTATTCAAATTTAATAATTTTTAGGAAACAATGTTGTATTTTAAACATAAAATCAAGGCATATCTTTTACATAATGATCTAGATTGCTTGGTCCACATTATAATGCCATACGAACCCAATTATTTTATAACAAATTGACACCAATAAAGGTAATATATAACTATTGTGTGCATTTGCAAGTTACCGAACGAATTTGTTGCATACTTTATGCATGTATATCTGTACTTCCTTATGTTTTTTATGATACATCGCCATTCGCATACGGATAATAATTGAAAATATTTATAATTAGTTTCAAACGTTAAATTATACCAATGGAAATTTATGCAAAACTATTTTTTATCTTGAGAAGAGTGAACGACTAATTATTTAGATTGTGGGGACGTTTGTTATATGACGAAACATGTTTGGAGAGGTTTAAATTTTAAAAACAAAACCCCATATTTTTCCACTTTTGTCTAACAATTAAACGGGGTTATTTTGAAATGAAATTATACAACAAATATTTTTAATTAAATTGGATATGCGTATTTGTAACAATTTACATTTTGTATAATACGACTAAACCCTGCTTTGATTATATGAATTTACTCTATTTCGATAAACTGACTGCCGATAAAATAGAAAAACCGCGAATACATTGTGTGTTATTTGAAGAGTATTTCTGGTATAACATTTACAAGTGCATGACCTTACATCAATTATTTATCCGTGGCTTAACATATATGTAAAGTCTATTTTTAGATCCTGAAAAATAAATAAACTATCAAGAATATTGTTTGAGGCCTACTTTTGTGTTTGACTATTTGATTATTTCTATGTGTTCATAAGAGTGTTTTAACAATTGTTATTATTTCATTTTTCAGATATTAACAGGAAAGTTGAAATGGTTCGTGTGATCTGTTTTCATTGTGACAAGTATTAGCTATTAGACTTTGTTTGTGTGGTACTATTTGGCTCATTATGGATTTAAATTTATTTTTAATGTCACTATATATAAGGTAATATTCTAATTTAATCGAATATATTTACATTTCTACTTCTCAATAGTTTACTCAATTTACTGTTCAAACACTAGGTTAGAGAACATAATATTAGAACACAAAGCATTTGACTTTGTTAAATTTACACCACATTTGACAATACTTTAGGTTTAAGTTGTTGATTAGACAAAGAGCCATGTATATGCATGTTATCTTAATTAATTATATGTTCTGTCAAAAATGGTGTATTTGAATGTTTGTTTGTAATTATAACTGGCACATCATGTCAGACGACAGTGTGGTGGTTGAAATCTAATGTCGAAACACGCTACAACACTGAACACGTGGATTTGATGCGTCGAATCAGACTGAATTTTCATTCCCTTTCACAAGAGGGTGATCGATTCAATTATCAGTTTCACAAGTCCCATTAACACAGTTTCAGGGTATATATGTTTTAAATATGTCTGAATTAAAGGTAAAACCGTGCTTGAGAGGTAGCTAAAACAATTATGTCATTGCCATTGCTTGAACATGTTTGTCTAAAACTTTCTTATGAAGCTTAACATGCTGCCAAATAAACTGGAATAACACATCTGTATCTGCTCAAACAGACTTGAACAGAACTCACTTAATTCAAACAGGGCTAAATGATGCAACAGGCTGGGTTTGGCTATCAAATTATAACAGAAGATCTGCTGCAAGTGCGTTTTGCTTTTGCTTAAGAATTGGTGACGGTGTTTAATTACAGAGTTTTGTCATGTGATCACTTCTCTTAATTGTATTATAATAATAATAAAACAACAAGCTATCGCTAGTGCAAAGGGTAGTTTCCCTGACATTTCCAAATAAAACACACATCAAAAGGCAAAATTCACAAAGTTGTATTATGTTCATATGTTCAAAATAATCTAAAATGTTTAAACCTAAAACAACAAAGTTACGAGTTACTAAAATGTAACAAGCAAAATATGTTAGCTCCTTTGAAATTGTCAAGGATAAAAATGGCTTACTATAGTAAATATCATGACTGAACAGTGTGAATAAAGTAAACAGTTATACGTATAACTTGTATAACATTACTTGTGCCTCAGAATCAGATTTATAATATAACAACTGAATTTGCATAGAAAAGAATCGCTAAAATAATAAGTTTTATATCTATATAAACTGATTGTTGGTTGCTTAAGATTTAGTTGATTTGCTTTATTTTTTATTTTTTTTTGAATAAAATGTTTGCATAATAATATATTTGCACCGCATATTTTGAGGATAACGCCAATTTTATTTCATATTGTTATTTTGTGTAGTAAGCATTTATAATCATTTCCAATATATTTTTTCATACATAATTTTATATTATTGTTTCTACAAAACGCAACAATTACTGATAAGAGTAACCATGCATGTAGGCGATGCATAATTGCTCACTGAACGATATACAAACCATATTATTGCATTAACTTTATATATAATGCCCTCTGGCGGGGTGCAGAAACTTGGCAAAAGGAGGGCTTCAACGGGAGTAATCGTGTATTAACATGGCGATTGACGTGCCGTTCAAGCCCAGTTATGTGTTTTTCATATCCATAATCTCGTCCACGCGCATTTACTTCCCTTCTCCAGCCTTCGACGATTTTCCAAGCATAAATGGGGAACTGAATAAGCACCAGTTTCCTTATGCATGCAGGGATAATGACTATTTCAATCCACTTTTCACATTATACCATCTGTACTCTCTTGACAAGAGCTTTATTTTATTGGCAACGTAAATGAAGTTAAGGTTATTTACTCAACACTTTCAAAAGACTAGGCTGTAAATGTAAGTGTTTATGTACCTTCAACGTTCCTGCTGTAAATTCAAAAATAATTCCTCATTCCTTACTTTGCGCCGCTGCATTTCAACTTTGCATTAATCCACTGTTTAAACACATTTTAAATCGAAAACTGCCTATCCGAAGGTAAAGCCTGGTCATTTCGGATGATGACCGAGTGAGACATATGTAAAACACAACATTGAACTGTATTGAAATAATCGCATTATTTTGTCGATGTCGAATGAACAAAACATATTTTTTTCAATGTCATTTTAATTTATTTTGGTATGTGTGATTTGTTTATGCAATAATAGCAAAAATACACGTTTTCGAGGGCATGATCATCTGCGGGCGCTCTCAAAATCCGTTCCTGCCCTCGTGCTGCGAACTCGGGCAGGAACGGATTTTTGGAGCGCCCTCAGATGATCATGCCCTCGAAAACGTGTATTATCCCTATATTCTATTCTAGCATGATCGGACAAATATTCTGTAGTAGTTGTAGTGGATGTGGGGGTGGGGACACATGGTAAATCAACTCGATTGAGGTTTATGTCCATTTTATTGCAGACGTAGACCAATATAGTCCATGATGGAAAAGACCTAATAAAAAGTGACATTATGTTACAAACAAAACAACACAACCGATAATACGAAATATGAATGAAATGAACATCACAATAATTAAACTAATTCACATATATGTCATAATGCAATAATACACAATGTTCAAGAAATGAAAAACAGTTGAACAACTCTCCTGGTTGGAATACAATGAAGACCACGCGGCTGGACTTGCGTCCACTAGACGGTCTAGGCAAATGCAAGCGTGGTCAGTAATTTAATAACTAAATCAACAGTAACATTTGAATGACCAATGAAAATCTTGCATCGGATCAATTCATTATTATGATTGGACATAACAACTATTGCATCAGCCTACATGGGTGAACTAACACTATACTACTTCTACTACTACCAACAATTATTTTGCTACTACTATTACTACTACTAACAATGATGTTATGTATATACAACAAAAAATTAATTGTTATGATAATTGAATACAGAAAACAGTTAAGGACAACGTGCTGTTTTCCTTACTCGGCTAAACAATGGTCTTCTAACACCAGCTATGATGACGTTGTGTTCCCGACCGTCTTGATCGCTAATGGCGGGTGGGTATGATCTTACCACTGCCTACTTCACAGCGCCATGGGGGTGTGCATGTTTGCGATGCAGTACTGTCCTTCTGTAAATAATGGTCTTATTTTGAAATTCCCCATAAAGACATAGCCAATACCACTATGTTGATCATCTTTATTACTCATACATACAATTAGTTTAACTGTTTGTCTAAGTATTATGTATTTGCTACAAGAAGACAATTTTACTGGCATTTAAAGTCCCTGTGTATTTAAGGTCTATCTACATATAACTTTTTCAATGTGTTGGATATTAAATTTGATGTATGTTTTCATTATCTAGTATACATTTGTGGACACCCGCTGTGTGAGTGGTGGGTGGGCTCCTGGGTCTGCTGGCTTGGACGGGTTGATAAGCATTGATTATCATCTCTGCCTGGTCCGTCGGCCTTGGTTGTTGGCCTGCCTCTCACATTTCGAATGTCTGTCATTCAACTGGATAATGTAGGAATTTGTGGGTAAGGGAGGTAGCCCTCAATTAGCAAATGTTATTTGGATTTTAGGGTCATCTCTCTTCCATCATCTGTTCTGATTTACCAATATAGTAATGTTCTTCTAATGTACTAAGAATGTTAACATTAAGTCTGTAATATTTCTTTTAGAAATATTTTCAAGATTGTTTTATTGAATGTATATGTAAATTTTATGTATCATGAAGAGTGAGACTGAAATAAACTATTAAACTATTAAACTGTATTTGCTTGAAGACATAAAATTGTCAACAAACTTAATTCAATTATACGTTGGTTACACACGCATTACTGCAAACAAACGTGACTTAGTTCATATATGCCAACGAAATTTCAGGCTTTAGCTGAACATCAGAACGTTACATTTTTCATATCTCCCAATTCATTGCAATAACCTTGGTCAAACATGTCAAATTGGTGTTGTATGCAGTAACAATACACATCCACATTCTCTTGTCACAGTGAATAGTTTACAGTTTCTCAACCATTTCAATTCTTCCATTCATTCAAAATGCTCCATAGCTGATTGTTGGAGATATCTGCAGCGACATCTGTTTCTTTCAATATCTAGCTAAAGATTCTAAGGTGTTATGTAACTTGATGAACGCATCGATATGATATTGAAGCTCTTAAAATGTCTATCTGAGAGTAAGCTGAATGTAGAACCGACAGTTTTAGTTATGTTGGCTGATTTTAAGAGCGCACACTTTTCATTTCAATTAATATTTACGCCATGATATACATGCGTATAATACAAACACAATATATTGCGTAAAGTAATAATTAAGATCATTTATTTGATGTGGAAATATGCTGGATTGATAAAGGGTATATAACATCAGTATATATTGTGTGTTGTAAGCACTTCATAAACTGTTTGCATGAATAACACGTTTACTTTACATAAATGTTACTTTATTGGTATGTTAGCTATTTTTACAATTAGTGTAATAATGTTTTATCAAACATGCATCTGCAAACGAAAATGCCAAGTACAAACATGACCCACTTTGGAACCTCCGATTGTTTCTTACAAGAAATAGAAACATACAGCGTAAGCTTTTTCTTTTTTTCTTCTTTTTTCATAAAATCTTTAATAGATTTTTCTAAATAGTTATCAACGTTGATCTGAAAACACATTTCTTAGACTAAATATGACCAAGTTTTAAACCTCCATTTTTTATATTTTTTGTCGAGTTTATAACAACGATCATTTTGTTTCTGTCTATAGATACGATCAGCAAAGACCACTAATTAATAGTAATATTTGTACAGCAAAAGGCAAATAACTTAATTGAATTCAGCGAATTACATGTACATCATATATTGATAATGTTCTGCCAATCATCTTTATATTTCTACGCGGACACAGAAAGAGGCATTCTAAGGTATAAATTTAAGGCGTCCGGAGGAAAATGTAGAAACCACGCAATCCAATTATAGAAATAAATGTACCCCGGAAGTGTTAAAAACATACGTGTAATTGTGTCAAGTCGCAGATGACAAGATAAAATAACTAGCGAAAAAGCCAATAGTTAACATTAGAAGACAATATACATTAAATGGTCTCACCAGTTAATTTGATAATCGTCAACAAGAAATTATTTGATTAAGTCGTGCAAATAGTTGAAATAATACAGATAAAATTCTAATAGTCCATTGGAGTTTGTGTTTGCGTTTGTTTTTTTGGCCTAGAGCAAACGGTCTGCTAACATATTCAGCTTTTGAGACATGACGTTTTACAAGGCTTTTGATAACATAGTAGAAAACCTAATTGAAAAAGATAAAATGTACCGCTTAACAATGTATTTTAAGGTAAACTACATGTGTGTATACAAAATGAGTATCAATGTGACTTGCATTTATGTTTTAAAGCCTTCTTAAAATTTACAGTATTTAAATATTTGATACCTTAGGAAACCCTAGTATAACACGCAGTAAGCTCGAATCATTCTTAAGTTAAACACACGGTATTGAAATCGGTTAAACATGCTTTACATTTGATAGCGTACCATTGTATTGAATGTCGCAAGTCTATGCATTGCGTAGCGTTTGACTCATCGTCAATGCATTTTAGAAAATAAGGGTCTGTTAACTATTCGACAGCGTTACAATATTAAAGACTTTAATTGTTGTTCATTAACGCTATTAAAAAATCAACAATAAGCAATATTGATACCTAAATAAGAGTAAAAAGTTTAATATCTGAGATAAAATTATGCGTTTACGAAAATCTTTATATTAGAAGTAGTAGTCGTTGTTGTTGTAGTAAGTAGTAGAAGAAGTAGAAGTAGTATTAGTAGTAATAGAAGTTGTTGTTGTTGTAGTACTAAGAAGTAGTAGAAGTAGACGTAGTTGTTGTTGTTGTTGTTGTAGTAAGTAGTAGTAAAAATAGTAGAAGTAGTAAAAGTAGTAGTAGTAGTAAAAGTAGTAGTAGTAGTAGCAGCAGAAGTAGTAGTAGTAGTTGTAATAGTAGCAGTAGTAATAGTGGTGGTGGTGGTCGTCGTCGTGATGGTGTGGTGGTGGTGGTGGTGGTGGTGGTGGTGGTGGTGGTGGTGGTGGTGGTGGTGGTGGTGGTGGTGGTGGTGGTGGTGGTGGTGGTGGTGGTGGTGGTGGTGGTGGTGGTGGTGGTGGTGGTGGTGTGGTGGTGGTAGCAGTAGAAGTAGAAGTAGCTGAAGTAGTAGTAGAAGTAGCTGAAGAAGTAGTAGGAGTTGTATTAGTATTAGAAGTAGAAGAAGTAGAAGTAGTAGTAGTAGAAGTAGTAGTAGTAGTAGTAGTAGTAGTAGTAGTAGTAGAAGTAGTAGTAGTAGTAATAGTAGTCGTAGTAGTAGTAGTAGTAGTAGTAGTAGTAGTAGTAGTAGTAGTAGTAGTAGTAGAAGTAGTAGCCGTAGTAGTAGTAGTAGTAGTATTAGTAGTAGTAGTCGTAGTATTAGTAGTAGTAGTAGTAGTAGTAGTAGTAGTAGTAATAGTAGTAGTAGTAGTAGTAGTAGTAGTAGTAGTAGTAGTAGTAGTAGTAGTAGTTGTAGTAGTAGTAGTAGTAGTAGTAGCAGCAGTAGCAGTAGTAGCAGTAGTAGTAGTATCAGTATTAGTAGTAGTAGTAGTAGTAGTAGTAGTAGTAGTAGTAGTAGTAGTAGTAGTAGTAGTAGTAGTAGTAGTAGTAGTAGTAGTAGTAGTAGTAGTAGAAGTAGTAGTAGTATAATTAGTTGAAGTAGTTGTCATCATCACCATTACTTCGTATCTAATTCAGGCACCGTCTTTTCTTATCCTATTAACGTGGCTACGCCCGTGATATATACTCACGAATCTATTAATAGTTCATGGGACTCCGTTTTCAAAAAATCAACGATATTTTCTACGAAGAAATTACCACACAAACTTTATTCTGCATGAAATATGAAAATGCTTGGATACCTTATTTATCATTGGATAGCTTTTTTTCTTTTTGGAATTTCTTATGTGGTAAGTGATCATACTGTTTCGTCTTTGCGATAATACTTTCTTATTGAATCATTCATTCTGTATGTAGAGCACGATGCAGTCCCACATGTGTTAACTTAAATACTCTTAAACAGGTGGCCAAACACATCAAATAAACTGGTATACCCCGACTAGACTTTAGATCATTTGTTTAATCGATGATCATATCCCCTATAATTCGTCCAATTATATTTCCGAAAGTATAAGTAGTAGTGGATGATTGTTTTTAAAGTAAAAATCTCATTACAAGCCCGTTAGTTTATGCTCGTTTTAAGCATAATGTTGCCAATGATGCCGTGCAATTACAAACAATTGCTCAATAGGTTCTCAAAGTATACTGTTTGGAACTGTATAAACTTTATTTCGATGTAATCCAATTATAGCTTTTTTTACCCAGATCCTAACATAAACTCGCAGTTAAAGCCGTGTATGTATTAAAGGGATCTTTTCACGCTTTGGTAAATTGACAAAATTGAAAAAAGTTGTTTCAGATTCGCAAATTTTCGTTTTAGTTATGATATTTGTGAGGAAACAGTAATACTGAACATTTACCATGGTCTTATATAGCCATTATATGCATCTTTTGACGATTTAAAAACCTAAAAATTATAAAGCGTTGCAACGCGAAACGATTGAATAATTTGGAGAGTTCTGTTTTTGTCGTTAAATTTTGTGAAACTACGAAGATTGCTTATATAAGGTATAAAATACTTCATGTATATGTACTCGGCGGAATAGCTCAATAGGCTAAAGCGTTTTTACTTCAGGACTCTGGCAGGACTCCAGGGGTCACTGGTTCGAAACCTGGTCCGGGCAATATTCTTTTCTTTTTTTTTATTTTATTCTTGATTTTTTACTGGAGCTTTTACGATCCAATGTTTACATTTATCGATATAAAGCATTTAATGAATAAGTTAAAAATGCCAAAATCTGTGAAAAGGCCCCTTTAACACATAACGTGCATTGATTGATTATGTTTTGTATTACTATAAGTTGGGTATGCGTAATGTATAAATCTAACTATTGAAGCCTTTAAATAGTTTACAATGTGAACTTAAATATGAATTAAAAGAGCCAATCGACTTTAGTTAAGGCAGCGCTACACGCATTGTATCTATTAATAGGGGTACTTTTTGGCGCAAAATTAACTGCACCGTTATCTACAAGAGAGTTCAAGTCCCAATGCATAGATACTACAGTCGTATTTTCAACCAATCAAAAAGCGGTACTGTATTCGCTGCCAGACAGCTTGTTGCTACCGCTTCACACGCCATTCGTTAAATCGAAAGTGAAAAGTGTTGCTAACGAAAGTATTCATCAAATAATTTCAAAATGGTACGAAGATGTGCATGGGGGACATGCAAGGCCGATGCCCGATTCCCTGATAGAATGAACGATGCCAAATTCATAACCTTCCCTAAGCCAAAAACTCAGGTAGAAAAATGTTTAAGATGGATTAAAGCGTGCGGTCGTCCACACGAGCAGCTCAATATTACGAAAATAGATATAAACAAGGTCGTGTGTTCCTCGGTAAGAACTTAATTTACTTTATAATATTTTTCTTTAATGATTGCTATTTTATGTACTAGAGATACGCTGTTCGTCCATTGTGATGATAATCATTAATGTAAACTTCACCTTAAAGCGGTTATATACGATTTTTTATATGTGTTTAATTTAATATGTTGATAAAATATGTTACAATAACACAAAATAGGCAAAAATTATACATTTAAAGCCGCATTTCATAAAATGCAGCAAAGACAATTTAGCGCCCCGAGCCGATAGTGACGTACGTATTTTCCTACAATAACCGAAGCATTCGTCTTTGTATTATAAACCGTTAAACTACGAGGGGTGTTCCAGAAGTTCGTGGATTTTCGCTATAACTTATTAGTTTGCTAGTAAAAGTCAATGAAAATTACATATTATACAAACCAATTATCGCGGACTTTATATATAAGCTAAAAATGCATGAATTCCATAAAGCGCGTTTGAAACGCGTTGCCATAGAGACCTCAGTAACGACATGCGGCGCACGCGTGTATTTTATTATAAGTATGAGCGTTACGCAAATTTAAATTTGGTTTAAATGTCGTTGATAAAGAGAATTTACGGTAAATTTCACGTTACAGCGCCTAAGTCCTCCTTACAGCCCGGATTTGGCCCCTATGGACTTCCGCGTCTTCCCGGAAGTTAAATCACAGTTGCGCGGTATTCGCTTTGCAAGTAAACAGGAACTTACAGTTGCAGCAAAGCGAATCGTGTTGTCTTTTGACGATGACTGGTATAGAGACACTTTTGACAAGTGGATTTCCCGACACATAAAGAGCATTCGCGTTGGAGGTGATTATGTGGAAAAGATTTGACAGTTGTTAACTTCATAACGTCATTGACGTTGAACAGAAACGTTACACGTGCGTCGGTGTGCGCATTGTGCACATGTTTAAATCTCTGATATATATTTATTGTTTTATGTATTCCCATGATATTTGGAGAGTAGATTTGGAAAGGACGAAATATTCTTAACATGCTATTTGTTTGTCCATTTATGTTACCAAATGAAAGTTATAGCGAAAATCCACGAACTTCTGGAACACCCCTCGTAAGTTTAGATGCACATCGTACATGTATGGTATACATACTGGCGAATTCGGCTGTACAGCCGTTTTCAATTTCAGAATTAAATATCTGGCTTATTTCGCATTTTTTCGACACATGTTCTTCTTAACTTTTATTTTAATTTATATTGAAATATTTATATAATAAGTTTTTTACACAGTTTATATAAATTCATAAATATTTGACAAAATCGTATATACCCGCTTTAAACAGTGCTAATATATGCATACATGTATTGTAAATTTACGCATCTAAATTCAAGGTATATGCACTGATTAATAAACTGTTAAAATGTAAGCACTGTCCTCCACCCAAGAGGTTAAATCTCTGCCCGTGGAATCATGTTTTTTTTTCATAATATCGTGTGTAATAATGTGTTGTTTTGTTTCAGGTCTACAATATAGATATCGACTTCAAATGGCGCGACAATTGGCACTGATTCAGGTTGAAAATACCAATCTGAAGGAAGTAATTTATAAAAAAAAAGACAAAGAAATTAGTAGTATGAGAGTAATTATTAAAGAACATCAAAGAAAAATACAACAACAAGAAAACTTTGGTGCTGAAGGCATAAAGAACAGAGAAAAGTCATTGAAGGGTTTATTTCGTTACTACACTGGAATAACTTATATCAAATTTTTATTTCTATTTGCCTTTCTTTTCCTAACCCAGATGAAAAACGAAAATATGGCAGGATTGCCTTTAAATGAAAATGCTTTACTTTTTACTTTGTGCAGATTAAGACATGGCTTTGGTCTCAAGGATTTTGCAATGAGATTCAAAATATCATTACAATCTGCTGGAATAGTGATTAATAATATGTTGGATATTATGTATTTCAAGTTTGGCCAAGTATCAATCTGGCCTCATAGGGATGTTATTTACTAAAATGCCAAAATATTTCAAAAAAGATTTTCCAAACACTATTATCATTATAGATGAAATGGAAATTAAAACACAAGAACGCTCTTGGGCTACACAGTAAACTTTACAGTGATTATAAGACATCTACAACCTTAAAGGCATTGGTTGGTTGTGACCCCAGCGGATCTGTTATCTTTATATCTGAATTATTTACAGGGGCAATTTCGGATGAATCTATTTGCGAGGATAGTGGATTTTTTTAATTAAGGTTTTATTTAATCTATGTAGTGATTTTAGCAACCCTATGATGTGTGAACAGTGCCCAGTCAGTCTAAAATAATGTCAATATTCAGAATCATGCAATATACATAAAACACTAACGATTAATAAAGATGTTACCAATAACCATGAATACTTTTTAAATAATTGAATAATCGTGTATAATATTTCACCTGACTTTACAACTGCAGTGTGATTCTGTAATCTTCTCATCGGACAAATCGATGTTTAAACGATATGGTTTTTCATTTTTTTCTCATTGATCTCCAGCAGTCAGCGACGACACGCACACGGTTTTCTTCATTAAAAATCTTTATATTAGGAATGTACCTTGAGTGTAATAATTAAGACCTCTATTGAAATTTCTATCTGCTAGTTTATCATAATTTGGTAGGAATTGAAATATTGTCAGAAATATTTACAAGCGTATCTGATGCTTCATCAGACGCCATTTTGGATGTAGCGTGTGAAGCGTAGCAACAATCACTAAGGACGGGTCAGTGAGCGGAAATATGCATAGAAGTCAGCCTATATATATTGTAAGGGTATTGTTTATTGACGCTAAATGTTTCATTATAACTATTAATTACGTACATATATACATGCTTTAACGGAATATGGACTGGTTAACAACTATCTTATTTCGAAATTACTGTGTATGTGCTCTCGTAAAGGGACGTGTTCACGGGGTTTTGTTTTACAAACCTTTAACATTCGGAATAGTTTTAGATAATGAGAATGGCAAACAAAAAACGCTGAAAGTTGTTTTGCCTTCGTTGGGATTCGATGGATGGAGTATATGAGCTAAAGTATATACTTCTACAAAATGCGTTTAACATAATACAAAATGTTAACGATTTTGATAGATAATCTTATTATCCATAAGCCGAAACTTGAACATTTTCTTAGCAAGGAACATACGTGTTTGAATGCAATAAATAAATTATTTCTTAATATATGGTCATTGTAGGAAAAAGTCAATGTACTCGATAACATGTTTTAGTAACACAACCGATGGAAATTAATACCGAATAATAATGTGACATGTGTTGTTCATATTTAAAGTTATATAACTTAGGCGTAGCAATGGATACGAGTTTCCCTTGGCCCCTGATGGCCACGTAACTTGTGTGGACTTTGGTAGCGAAATTATTTTCGACGGCTAATCCCCCTGCCTCTGATTCAAGAATTAACTGACAGAAATATGTGCACACATTAGTCGTAAACTGACCAAGGAAAATATTACGAGTTGTTGAACAGACTACCTTGATATGGATGAAAAACGGTTATAAGGTTTGATTACACTTTATATAGAAGCCAGTATTCATACATGTGTTATTAGAGAAGATGCCGTGTGACATTAATTCGCGTCTGTTTTCTCTCAGTCCGGGATTAAACACAACGTATACAATTATGCATATAAAGATTGCTCACCAGTGACACCTCTGTTTTGGTTTGTTTTGTCAATATACAGGCAGCATTTTATTTTTTCTTACTACAATATTGGAACGGGTTGACATCGATATTTTAATCTAAACGCCCCCAATGTTTACATGACCGTTCAAAGGCGGTGATTCTAGTTAAAATTATCTTCTGATATTGTTGGTTTTCTTTCATAAGGCTACCAGATTGTAACATACATTTGTCTCCTGCAAATTAAGCATGGTGCACGTGTATGGCTGACGAAACATTGTTAACAGATTGTACATAAAGCAGTAACACGAATACATGGCTGTCGAACCGATGTTATAAGATTATACATTTAGCAGGTAACACGCATGAATTGCTGTGGAACCATTGTTAAATGTCGTAGAGCAGGTTACGCGTATGTTTGGCTAATAATTTAGTATTCAATCAAAAAGGGTCTATTGTAGTTTTGTTTAGAAATATTTGGTGAAGATATTGGTGTTTTCTCAAACTTGCTTATTTATATTTGATTTAAGAAAACATAGTGTGTTCTTTTCAGACTTCAAAGACCTGCGGACAGACGCCATGTGGAGGTATGACAACTAGTGTTTATGAAAAGCCGTCTGTTTGATCATAAGCTGTGTTGCGCTGTAATACATAAGACCTTATTGAAGGTTAGGACATAAAACGTATGTTTTAAATCCTAATCTATACAAAGTAGTCGCTTACATGTGTATGGTGGAAAACGATAGCTATCGCGTTACACCATAAGAGAGTGGTCTCATTCAGAAGGGAGATAAATATGCTGAACACATATACTGCAATTATTGAGAAACAATTGTTGAAACGGGAAACGAATAAAATAAATCATCGGCTACGTGTATGTTTAATACATAAAATACAGAACATCAAATCATTACCTATTTATTTGCTGTTCCAGTCTTCATAGATGAGCTGTTTATATTTGAAATATGTACAATTATAAATACCCACCCACTGTTGCCGTAGATACCTACGCCAAGTTCTGCTGTGATGAGAACATGGCGAGAATAGAGTCCGGTCATTGCTGCTGCAATTATGACGGGACAAGCTCCTCTGTGGAATGTCAAAGCAGCTCAGGCGGCTTCCCATGGTGTAAGTAATCAACAGCACAGTCGAGCGGTATTAGGATCTTATAGAAATGCAGACATTTTCCAACAGTGTAAGGTAATGCAATCAGTACAACGTCGTTAGAATGTTATAGTATCTAATACAGTTTCAAATGGTGTAATTCAGTAAAAGCACGTTCACTTTTCAATAGAATGTCACAATAGATAAAACGGTTTTCCATGGTGTATACTTCAGTTAAAGCACAGCCACACGTCGATAGAATGTACTAGTAGTTGAGACAGTTTCATGTGGTTTACTTTATTGAAAGCACGGCGAAAGGTCGTAAGAATGTTAGAACCTTCGTTGTTTCAATGTAGATAATTAATTGTAAAGTTGAGCCTCGCAAGAACGGAACTCTCCGTCCTTCACAAATACCGGTATATCGGTATGTGTTTCCAATCGGTAACTTCAGGTATTGTGAAAATATATTCGTTGAACCTAGGGCTAATTGGTAAGAAACGTGACCATATGTACATAGTGAATGACATTTTGTGAAACAATTTAGACCTTACATAAACGTTGTAAAGATCCTTTTATTAAATGGGTATTAATATATTCTTAAATCAATATTATAAAAATACGGTTATTTATCTATTTCTATAAATCTGCATGTTAAAATCCTTTCTTTGTATCGTATGCTTAAACTTAAAATATGAAGTATATATATGTCTTCTGATCTTTTACTCATATTAACTTGGGGACACTGGTATTAGTGAAATCAACATTCGAATACTTCATGTTGTTTCTAAACATAGCAACAGTGGTATTGTGAAACTTGTATATTCAAATACGCATGCTAAAATACAATGAGGACATCAGCGCGCGGAAAACCTTCGTCGAACCAAGTCAATCTTAACGCAATAGCATACGAAAACATAAAAAAACACGCTGATCATATAAAGGGTCATTCAAAAAGCCGCGATGTGGTCATATTACCAATTGAGAAACCCATACTTACCATAAATATTTCAATCATTACCAGTTCAACGTTTGATTTTGATAACAAAAATTGGCATACACATTTTACCTATTTGTCCTTGTTAAAAATACTTATTAAGGTTTACGTATTAATTGATTTCTTCCAAATGTGTAACGTATACTTGACCAAATATGTCGAGTCCAAAATAACCTGTGCAAAAGGTTTGGAGTATATGTACAATTGTTTATTGCTTCCAAACCATGTGTATATTTTCGTGAAAGTAAGGAATCGAATAATTTGATGTCGACTTTTTCTTCTATTTACAGGGGGCGTATTCCTTATTGTACTTTTCATCATTGCTGTATTAGTTGCCGTGGGAATTGTGGTCTACAGGAAGAAACTTTACTCTAGATTTTTTTAGAATGACACAAATGGTATTGGCGCTTTTAAACATATCCCAAAACTTGCAGATATATTTATTTGTGTTATTTGTCGTTAGTTCGAATGATCAATGTTGTGAGTGAAGTACATAACAGATAAGGACAGTTATGCATGTTTTTTCTGCGGTCATATACTTCACAGGTGAAGTATAGATTGTTGTTTATACAAGATCTACTTGTTTCTACATATCGTACTCTTGCTTACATTTTTACTGACCTTTCATTGTTGACTTGCTTAGGATGTTGTTTTTTCAAACACAGTTGGGTGCTCAATGTGTTGATTGTTTGTGTAATGTTTTCCATGTTTCAGTTTTCGCCATATTTTCCCTTCATTTAATCATGTTTATTGTTACTAGCTCTCTATTTATTTCATTGAGTGGTCACTGTTTCATACCAAATATATCCTATTGGGACCGTTTGAGAAAGTGTATGGTGCAATTAAAACAATCGCATAAGCACAACTATACTTTACTTCTTTTTGTGAGAACATACCAGAAATTAACCGATACTTTTTGAATGCAACATGCGGCATTTACCATGTACCATGTCTTTTGATTGTTATTACAAACTAGTAACGCCTTGGCTATTTAATAAGTAAATTGCATATGTGTACAAATGCTATGCAACTTGCCTTTAATGATAATCTTCGTTTTGATGTGGTTTCATTCACTAATCGTTTGTCAATAATAAAAGGACTTGTTCACAAGAGGTTTGTATTATTTTACAATATTATTACGCGCTGTTGGAATTGTGGTTAACTCCCCTGTGACACGAACATGGAAAAACTTGCTCGTCTTTAAAATATATTTATGTGAGTGAATAGTGATATTTCGGTGATTTTGGAAGGATACGTCGATTTGGAAAACACTTGGTAACCTTTTTGAGCATGTAAATCTACTTATATACAAAGACAATAATCAGAAATATGGCTTTTAATATGTCGTTCGTAGTGTAAACTGTGTCAGGGGTGGGCGACGCCATTTCTATTCATTTAAAGTCGTATACGTGATCATTAAAAGCACGAGGATATATGTATACAAAAGGAGATTAAGTGAATGTACACAGACTATCGCCAATTACGGTGACTATACTGCGCAAAATAGATATGGCAAACGTCGAACAACCAGTTAATCAACTCGACTCAACAGAAATCGAAGATGCGAATAAGAAACGAAAAGCAGCGAGTGTAAGCAGCGTGAGTGAAGCTGACACGAGTGTAGTAGTAGGCGAAACAAAACAAAAGAATTCGAAGCAGCGTAGAAAGAAATCAAAAATAAATCCAGTTAAGGAGGTTAAAGATACCAGTGAACAGAGTGATACAGAGGTAGAAGATGAAAGTAATTGGATGAGAAAAGAATTGGCGGAAATCAACAAAAAACTCAGTAATATGCTGACCAAGAATGATAGTGGGCTAAAAATCATGATGAGAGAACTAATTAAAGAGATGAAGGATGAACTGTTAAAATCAGTGATGCACAAAATTGAAACACTTGAGGGCACCATTTTTGAAAAACAGCAAGTAAACGACAAGCTCGCAAATGACGTTAAAAGACTAGAAGAAAAATTAAATAACGAAAAAGAAGAGAAGCAGCAATTAAAAATGGAAATGACAAAACAACAATTAATACATGATGAAAAATTAAACGAACTCGAACAATACAGCAGACGTAACAACATACGGCTATCTGGCTGTGTAGATAAAGAAAGAGAAACAGCTGAAGAATCTGTGAACATAGTATTGAAAACACTTAATGCAAAAATGCCGACAATCAAACTAGTCAAGGAAGACATTGACATAGCACACAGAGTGGGAAAGTTTGAACAAAATAAACACCGACAAATTATTGTAAAACTGCAATCCCGGATGAAGAAGACCCAAATAATGCGCGAAAAAAAGAACCTTAAAGGCGAGAAGCTGTATATAAATGAAGACCTGACAAGACCTAACCAAGAGGTGTTTCGAAGTGTACGACTGAAGAGGAAAGACCTCATACAATCGACATGGACCAATGAAGGCAGCATAAAATATAGAGACTATCACGACCACGTGCACACACTACACTTCAGTAACTTCAAATACTGGTTGGCCATAGAAGTCCACAGAGTAGTTTAATACTATGTACAATTATATATATTTCTCTAGTTAAGAAATAGAATGCCTGTTGTGTTTTTTTCTCCAGTATACACTCATGTGAGTTAAAAGCGTATTACATCAAGTTGTTTATACAATGAGAAACACTCAACACGTTTAAATAAAGTATTGTAACTAAGACAACAAATAATGTCAAATATTGGAATTATATGTAAGCTTTGAAAATTACAATCCCTTTATGACGATAAGAGTCTGTAGATGTTTTAATATGAAGGTACATACACTGTAAAAGTATACACTAAGTTAAAATTAGCATACTATACTTGCATCACGAGGCGAAATACACAGCTCCTTTTTTTAAAATATATAAATCAAAAGTGTATGTTTTTTTTAATAATAACACTAAATAAAAGCGTATAATTTTGTATGCAAAGTAAAATGGTGCACAACTAAAAGCAAGTAAGATTGGTGGTGTGCGGATGAATATGTTTGTGTTGTGTGTGTGTGTTTTTTTATTCAGAAAGTGCATGAAATACAATACTAGGCTTAAACAAGAAAAGCCGTTGTAACTGGTAAAGTGATTTTTTTTACCATACACCCCCAAGGATATTCTCACAATTTCGTTTTCAATGTGAGAGTAACCTTTGTTCGTTCATTTTTTATAGGGCGGGGGGGGTGTTATTCATTTAATCTTAAAAATAAAAATATGCCTGTATAGTACATTAATTATATCTTACATTAATTTAACATATGTCCTTTATGAACCCTTAGTCAATCTCACAGTTTTTTTTATGTATTTGTTGTTGCTTTTTTTCGATGTGAGCGTGACAAATAGGGTTAGCATATGTATTTTGTTATACATTTTAATAATTGTGTGGATTTTTATAAAAACGCAAAGTTAAATCAACGACAAACTATTGAAAGGAAATGTAAATTGTAACATTTCCATCAAATGCGTATCTATGTATCAAAAGTATATCAAATTTGTATAATTGAGAATATAATGAATAGTACGTACCTTTAACTGTATATGATTTTTCTTTTGATACATCTGTGCTATGTTTAGCCTTTAGTTTAAACCATACTCTTAAAGATACCTATACTATATAGTACAATGTTGCTAAGTTTATATAGAATTGCTTACGCTGTGGTAACTTTTTTATTTTATGTGAATCTTAATCAAATATCTGTAATTGGGAAGATGTTATATAGTCTTTTTCTAATTGTATATGATGAAATTGTGTTTTTTTTATACAAGTATGCTATTTTTTATTTTGATTTTTCGACTTTACTCAAAAAAATACCTTTATTGTGTAGTATACTAGTTCTAAGGTAATAAAGTATAACACCTTAAAGAGTCCTTTTTTTTGGCTTTAATTTGAAATTAAAAAAGAAGATATATATAGATCATTTGCGTAAGAATAATTGTAAGCATGATGAATAACTTTTGTAGACATTTTATTGGTAAATTATTTGGTAATAAGTATATGTAATCTTGAGATACACAAGTTAAAAAAATAACACCAGAATGGTTACACATATGTTACTTTTTATGTGTACTAAACTAGATATAAAAATAATACTAAAACTGCGTTGAACACTCTGCTTTAGAAACTCTGCATAATAATATATCTACATGTATTGCATTTTTATGATTAATTGTTATTGTGATGTATATTTGCACAATGTAACTTATACCATCAATTAAGTACTTGTACTTGTACATACGATGTTACAATATCGTGATGTAATACCTTCTTTTAACAGAAAAAAACAACACGCTATTAACAAAATTAAAACGAGCACTGAACACATATTAAAAAAACAAATAGTCTAACTACATTGGCATTACAATTAATATTTTTTTCTTATTCACATTAACTACACATGATTATACACAAATTGATTGAAGTGAATAGCTGGAAAATACTCTTGTATTAATAAGTAAAAAGCCACAACTGCTTGTACAGTAAATACTTACATGTATAGAAATAATGAATAGTAAAGGGTCGCTAACACCCTTGTTTGGAACGATTCTTTTTATAATATAACACGTCAACAAATAATAATTTGGTAGCACTAAAAATGAATCTTTTGACACAATTGAATAACTGGAAACTCTCTGACTGGTTCAAATCAAACTACTATAAAGTAAAATGGAAACAGTAATATTATCAATAAATGTTAAAGGTTTAGGTAATAAACAAAAGAGAAATCAAGTTTTCGAATGGTTAAGAAATAAAAAATTTGCGTTGTACCTATTGCAAGAAACACATTCGACCAAAAGCATAGTAGAATCATGGGAACGGGAGTGGAAGGGACAAGCCTATTTTAGTGGCACGAAATCAAACAGCGAAGGAGTAGCAATCCTCATTAACGATACACTGCCAGTAAAAATATTAAATTACAAAGAAATTATACCGGGTCGTCTTCAAGCCTTAACACTAGAAATCAATGAACAAAGTCTTACGATTATTAATATTTATGGGCCTAACAAAGACGACACCCTTCTTTTCAAAACTCTAGCTAAATTCTTACAAGATACCAACGAAAATATTTTAATCGGGGGTGACTTTAATACTGTTTTAGACACTAATTTAGACAAGAAAAACGGCCGAACCGATACACATAAACATTGTCGAGATAACTTAAATAAAAATAATTTAATCGATGTTTGGAGAATGCATAATCCTAATAAATGTCAATTTACATGGCACTCTAACGGTAAACCGACAATTTTCAGCAGACTTGACTTTTTTCTTATCACAGATACATTATGCAATATAACAAAAAATTGTATTATTCAAACAGGATATAAAACAGATCATTCATGTGTTATATTAAAAATGAATTTCACATCACAAAAACGGGGACCTGGTTATTTTAAAATAAACAACAGCCTTCTGTTAAATACCGAATATAAATCACTAATTAAAAACACATCGCAAGAAGTTTTAAACAACAATAAACACTCAAACGCAAACACTAAATGGGAATTGGTAAAAGGAAATATTAGAAATGCAACTATAAAATTTGCTAGTCAAAAGAAAAAAGAAGACAATAAACAAGAAAAAGAACTAATTCAAGAAATAGAAGCTCTTGAACAAAACTTGATACGTAAGGATAATATAGACAGAAAAGAATTATCAAATAAAAAAATGTTATTGGATAATTTAAGAGACAAAAAAATCAACGGTATTTTACTGCGATCAACAGCTATATACATTGAAAGTAATGAAAAAAACAGTGCTTTTTTCGCAAACCTAGAAAAAAGACACACAGAGAAGAAAACTATTAAGTGTATAAAAGTGAATGATAAATTTATAACAAATCAAAATGAAATATTAACAGAAGAAGTGAAATTCTATCAATCCATTTATCAAAAACAGTATGATAAAACATCAAATATTGATTTCTTTAACACACCGATAAACCGCCTTAGTGAAAACAATAAAAATATATGTGAAGGTATCCTAACCGAAGAAGAATGTTATAATGCATTAAAAGAAATGAAAAATGACAAGAGCCCGGGCTC
This sequence comes from Dreissena polymorpha, assembly GCF_020536995.1. Lineage (NCBI taxonomy): Eukaryota > Metazoa > Mollusca > Bivalvia > Myida > Dreissenidae > Dreissena > Dreissena polymorpha. The sequence continues at coordinate 88,249,346 of NC_068360.1, forward strand.
AGATGGACTAACGGTAGAAATTTATATAAAACCTTTTGGGATGACATTAAAAAAACTTTCATCGAATCAATAAACTATTCATTTATACACGGACATCTAACTGACTTTCAAAACAAAGCATTATATCACTAATCCCTAAACCTAACAAGGATACCACTATTTTAACAAATTGGCGACCAATATCATTACTTAATGTAGACTACAAAATAGCTACAAAAGCCATCGCTAATAGAATTAAAAAAACGATATCCTCAATAAAAGCACCTTCACAAACAGGTTTCATAAAAGGGAGATATATTGGGGAGAATGTCAGACTCATTTTCGAAATAATCGAATACCTTGAAAACAAACAAATACCCGGTCTTTTATTTTTTCAGATTTTGAAAAGGCATATGATACTTTAAATCATGAATTTATGTTTAAGTGTCTACAGCATTTTAATTTCGGCGATGATCTTATCCGTTGGGTAAAGCTGTTTTACCATGATATAAGTAGTATTATTATGAACAATGGATACATGTCGGAAAGTTTTAAGATAAAAAATGGCGTTAGGCAAGGTTGCCCTCTTTCATCGTCCCTGTTTGTAATATGTATCGAAATATTGTCTAATTATATTGAAAAAGACCAGAACATTAGGGGTATTGTTGTAAATAATATAGAAATAAAACAGTCGCTCTTCGCAGACGACGCAACCTTTTTCAATAACGGTGAACAAAACTCTTTTGAAAATTTGGTCAATGTAATAACACAATTTGGGAAAACATCTGGATTAAACCTTAACAATTCAAAATCAACATTTTTAAGAGTAGGGCTTTTCAAGAATACTACAATCCGGTTTTGCAATGATCACAAATTTATTTGGACATCAGAATCTGCAAACACTCTTGGGTTATCCTTTTATAATTGTAAAATAAAAAATATGTCCATGAACTTAGAACCAAAATTATGTGCATTCAGTAATTGTCTTAAACAATGGCACCACAGAAAATTGACCTTACTACGGAAAATTACAGTAATAAAAACATTCGCACTACCAAAATTAGTATATCCATTCACTGTATTACCAAACCCTCCTCAACACACCATACAAAAAATAACTAAGGAAATTTTTAACTTCTTATGGGATGGTAAACCCGACAAAATAAAACGCAGCAAAATAATAATGAATTATACAAATGGAGGCCTTAAATTAACAGACATTGAAATGTTCCTAAATTCTATAAAGGGGTCATGGGTTAAACGACTGTTTACAGAAAATAATAGTATGTGGAAGTGTATATATGATACAATCCTACAGAAATACGGAGGAGAATTACTATTTGAATCAAATTTACAAACTAAAGATATTAAACGTATATGTAAAGACAACGAATTTTTAAAAAACATAATTCAAGGATGGAATACATGTAAAAATTGCTATAAACACAACTTCAGCAAACATATTATATGGAATAATAGTAAAATACAAATTGAAAATAAAACTTTGTACTGGAAAGATTGGCACGACAAAGGAATCGTATTTGTCGATCAGTTTATTGACTTTCGCGTGAAGAAATTTTATAGCTTTACTGACTTCAAATATATATCTTTAATGCATCAGACAATGACTTTCTTAAATACAATAGTCTTATAAATAACATACCAAAAGACATATTGGAACTTGTAGATGAGCGTTTTATAACAGGATTAAGGAAAAAATCATTACTAGATATAATCAAAACTTCGTACCATACAAATAAATTTTTATACAATCTTCAGCTATCTGAAATAAAAAATACAAATTCGAATGCGGAAAATAGATGGCAAAATATTTTTCAAAATAAAGAGTTAAATTGGGCAAAGATATACACGCTAGTGTTCAAAACGTGTACGGACACAAATTTAAGATGCTTCCATTATAAATATATTATGCGTTTAACAGCTACAAATACATACCTCTTCCGGTGCAAACTAACTAACTCTAACTTATGTGATCTGTGCAATGAATACGATGAAGATATTGAACACTTGTTTTGGAAATGCCGGGTAGCACAACATTTATGGAACAGATTAGCGGACTACATGTATGATAAAGGCATTTTATTATATTTTAACTACGAATTAATTTGTTTTGGACAGATGGAATATAATAAAAACATGCAAACAATTAATTTCATCATTTATTTAATGAAATATTATATATTTAAATTGAAAACAATGCACCAACCATATGATTTCAACAATTTCCTTACATTCCTAAAATTACGCTTTGATATAGAACAAGAAATAGCCCTAAAAAACGATAATCTTGAACAGTTTAATACAATTTATCGGAGATTACTTGACGGTCAGTTTTGAGCTTCCAGCTTCTCCTTTTTTATACTTCTTTCTTACTTTTTACTTTCTTTTGTTAACTCTTCATATTGCAAAAAGACATAAATAATAACCTCTGGTTAAACCACAATTATCACTATTGTTCCATGCGGAGTGGGTATATTTTGAAGAAAAAATATTTAAAAAAAAACAATAACATTCTATTGTACTTGCATATGCACCCATAACTGTATTGTTATCTTCTTGAAGGAAAAAATGTTTGCAATGTATGTACATGTATAATGTTTGCTTTTTTTTAGTTATATTAAATATAACATAAATTATTACGCGCTGTTTACTGATATATTTGAAATACTTTTATAAATCAACTCAGTTAGTAAAAGTAATTTTTTTTTATTGTGTTTGAACCCATGGAAAATATAAACAAAAGGTATTGTGCTCTAATACAACTCACAGACTTTTAAAATTTGAGGTTGTTTTATGATTTGACGAAGAGCATAACAAAAGCCTTAGTATTGCTCCAAATAATAATAATAATTAATAATTGATATTAAGCTATCAATGCAACACTCAGACTTTTAAAATTGGGTTGGTTGGGATATTTTCGTTCTGACGAATAGCGTAACACACGCATGATTATTTTTCCGACCTCGATATATGATTGTGCAAACGGAATGTATGCATTATATTAAAACAAGCGATATAGCATTCACCAGGATAGATATATATATGATTTATTTTTCGCTATTTTTAATATAATGCATACATTCCGTTTGCTCAATTGTTGTTGTTTTTACAAATTACAAATTTACTATACATTTATATGATCGGTATTACTTGTGTGTAACCACGTCCGTTGATCGTACAATGGTGTACAATGTCGATTTTATTCTCATTATGACTTTCATTAATTTTGAACTGTATAAACATATGGCTATCAGAAACCTCAACAGCTCTATATGACGCATGTGCTTCAGAACTCTCGGAGAAATCGGGGGATATGCATAGGAAAACATGTGTTCCCAAAAAATTGACGGCGCATCTGGTGCAAAAGCCAGATGTGTTGGATGCTACGAGGCAAATATTGCCGTCTGATAACTCAATTTGGACGCAAACAGGTCCATAAATGGGTGACCCCTCATAAAAACAAATATTATGCACTTCAACCGTTTTCAATTGCCTTTATTTTGAATCGAATCAAATGGTCTGCCACAATATGCAATACCCGTAGATACACGTTAATTCAGAATAGCCATATTCCAATTTCCCAAGTTTGTATGCACAACTTCATGGAGCGATACCCTCCTGGTGATTGATGTGGTGCACACATGTTGTTTGGTCTGTTTTGATCAGAACAGGTGTTTTACTGATTTGGTTCCGAAAATGTTTTACTGTCAAAATTATTGTTTCCGTTTCTAAAATATTGACTTTCCAAATTCGTCGCTGTACATTGCCTAGAAATTCTTAATTTCCCATGAGTCACCGTACGTTATCTGGAATTGATCTGTTGTGATAGTGCTCTCTGGGAATTTATACGGAAGATATTGAAGTTGAAAATAATTTATTCTTGACACCAGACAAATTTGTCTTTACGTGAGCAGTACACGGAATCATTTTGTCTACTAAATTTGTGTATAGGTTCCAGCAACAAAACATATGTAACTGAATTGGACGCATGTATGAGCTGCCACTAAAGGCTTGCTGAACAACTGTATTGCTGATTTTCAACAACTATTTCCTCCGTACGATCTTTTATTTCTTCCTCTAAAAGAAACATAGCTCACAGATGCACTGTTTTAGTGGCATTTAAATGAATTTTTTCAATGCTGATCATTAAACCCAATGAAAACATCAGTTCGAGACATTCATTCCGATCCTTGATTAAAGCTACTTTGTTTTAATTCATTGAACTAGACGACTGCTCATCGTTCTTAAATATGACGCAACTACAGACACTTACTGTGTCAACACTCCTGGGGCTGACATTGGACCAAAGCACATCATCACTTTTGATTAGTAACACTGATCTTGCAAATTGAGTCTTATATTTATGATGTGACCCTTGAATAAAAAGAATGTGTCGGCCAAATTTATTGGTATTGCCCAGTCATTTGTTTTCACTAGATTTATGACTTTTAAAAAGTATCCATCGTATAATATTGTTTGTTTGCAAGTTATCTTTTAAGTGATCTGAACTTGATAACTGGCCTCATTGTTTCTTTTTTTGTTTGGATCTAGGACGAGATAAATTTAAAAACCTATGTGAGTATCTTTTGCAATCACTTTTTCTATCGAATCTTACTATATGTATTTATCTCTTTTAAAAGAGGCACGTTTTAACAAATGTCTCAGTGGAACAGATCCCTGTATCCTGTTGCATTTCAAAAATTTATTATTTGTTACCTGATTCTACGATTGAAAGAACCCGTTGATCTGAAGATATTTCCTGCCATTGTTTTAGATATAAACTCACACGTCCCCCTACCGGTATATGTGGAATAACAGTCAAACTGTGACTGTGTAAATTGATTACCTTTCAGTTATTTGTTTCTGTGGGATGCGATATGGTGGCGCCGTCATCTACGCCTTCTCCTTAGGTTTGCCGCTGGCATTTGAATGACCTGGCCCATTTTCCCTCACTATGAAAACCGGTATTGTTGAATTGTGTGTGAGATAGGATTACTTTTAACGTTAAAAAGGCTGTTTATTGCTTCTTTTCTGGAAAATCTTGAGAGAAAGAAGTAGGCAAACTACGATTATTTTCAACAATGTCATGCACTAAGTCACGTAACGATTCTTTATTTTCTTTACTTTTCTTTAGTTTGTCTTCCAAACCCACTCCAAATATAAATATACCATTAAAGGGTAAATAAAAGACTTTGGCATTAACATCTTCCAACGAGTTAAGCCCCGTATCAACACCATTGGTTTCCTTCCTATCAAACAGTGACATACATCTGCTCTGACGATACTGTCTAGAGTCTTTTCAGATATTGAAAACAGGTGAAGCACTGTATGTATTGCATGGTCAATATTGAACTCACCTTCTGTCAATGACATAAATTCATCAAGTAATCTAACACTTGTTGAAAAAGAATGCCAACAATGCAATGACATAATGCGATGCCATTGTGTCTTGTTAACCAAGAGATTCAATTGCCTTCGATGGATGTCTGTAAAGTTGACTGCTTTTTCCTCAGGCTTTGGCTGATCCTTAACATAGTCGCTATTAATTCAACTAGTCACGTAACATTTAAAAATTCATCAGTTACTGATCGGGGAAAGAATACGATGGTCATCTTTGTTAGTTGTTGAGCTGTATTGTTTCTCCATACGCCACGGTATCTGTTAAGTTAAAGTTACGTTAAATTTAATTTTAAATGAATGTGATCATAAAGCATACGTAAATATTGACTTAAAGATAGTAAATAGCTATCACGAGACTTGCTGTCATTTTACTTAGTCGCGGAAACACATTACCCAGTAATATTAATGCATTATTAAATGAAACATACTTGTACAAAACAAATCAATCACACATAGTCATAATAAAAAAAATATTTTAACAAAGAAACTTATACTAGCTTCAAAGTAGAACTCATATTTAATTATATTTTTAAAAAGCCATTCTACTTTAACTCATAAAATCCTCCTGTTCAAGTGGGAAAGAAACAACGACAAAAAGACTCAATGCACAGAAACCAAAATATGTAAAAGGGGCCTTTTCACAGATTTCGGAATGTTTTAAAGTTCGTCGTTAAATGGTTTATATTGATTAATGTAAACATTGGATACAAAAAGCTCCAGTAAAACGAAATCAAGAATACAATTAAAAAAAGAAAAAAAGGTAACCCTCTGCTGGGCTCGAACCACTGACCCCTGGAGTCTTGGAGTAAAAAGTCTACCACTTTGACCACTCGGTCATTCTTCCGTATATAAGCAATCCTCGTAGTTTCACAAAATATAACGATAAAAACAGAACTCCCCAAATTATTAATTCGTTTTGCGTTGCAACGCTTTATAATTTTCGGGTTTTTAAATCGTCAAAAGATGCATATAATGGCTATTTAAGAGCGCGGTCAATGTTCATTATTACTGTTTTCTCACAAATATAATAACTAAAACGAAAATTTGCGAATCTGAAACCACTTTTTTCAAGTTTGTCAATTTACCCAAACGTGAAAAGGTCCCTTTAAAAAACAACTATGTACACACAGCAGACAACTTTTAAATAGAATGCGTTATATGTAGTCCAATATGTTTATGTCTGTGTTACAGTAAGTTGCGTATCAGTGGAATAAAATGATTCAAAGTTGATGTATCAGTTATTAAACCGTTGGTTATCGCAGCGAAATCAATGTAATAATGTATATAGTTTAATGAAATCATAGCTGCTTCAGCTAATAACTTCCAAACCTAATCAAATCCTTCTATAATTGGAATCCGAATATGTTTATTCCGTTTAATCGTTACACTTCAGGTAAATTGCCCGGGTTGAACTTGTAATTCAGGCATATTTACTGTTATTTAAAGTAAAACTTTAAAATTTTATCTTTTCCAATGCAGATCATTGTGAGTTTATATTACTGCAACGAACATGTTGCATTATTTGACTAGGCATATACATCAACATGATAAAAAAATAATAATAAAAATACGTAAATAAACTTTATAAGACAGAACAGAATAATTTAGCACGTGTGATCGAGTAGGTAGGGCTAAATATACCGCCGTGATGCTAATGTAGAAACTATGTGCTTAATGAAAGCAGTTCATTTCTGTATTATAATGACTTATAATAAATTTCCGTGTGTATTGTTTGAATTATTAAACAAATAGTGGCTGTACCCAATACCTGTTAAATACAATGAAAATGATTTAAACAAAAGTGTGTCAAATGTATAAAGCGCTGTGAATATCGGACTTCCAGTTTTACCAAGGGAAGATTGATTGTAAAACGGTTTATTAAACTCGATAAAGGAACAGCTTTTTAAAGTATGAAGTAAAACGTAATGCCGGTGTGCGCTACAGGTTTACATTACAAGTCTGTACCTATGCTAAATACTAGCAATGTATTGCATCATCCATGGTTGTTATATAGCTGTTTACAGCCCCGTCACAAGCTCATATTATTACGGGTATCAAGTAACAACTGACGGAGACTTAGGTGTTAGTATAAGGTGTATTTGCTAATACTTCATTTGCTAATAGATGAATTAACGTATTAAGTATTACTATTCATGGAGTAGCATAGCTCCTTACTGTAGTTAGGTAAGACCTGTTAAAGACGCAAGTAACAAAATGAAACAATACACGAAAAGGTTTATGTACAGGTAACGTTATTGTGTTATTACATAAATCCAAAATTCAATGAGCTGTCTGCTAGGAAAACCGGGTTTATTGCAGGTTCATAAACTGTCGTCCCATATTAGCCTGTGCGGTCCGAACAGTCGGTAGTATAAATATTTGATTTGTAACACCTCTTATGTAAGTTATATTGGTAATTGTATTACGTTTTGTTTTGTTCGAACCTGGGTTGTTTGAGAGCTCATTCATACATCAAACCACAGTTTCACTCCGACCTTAGCACTTAATGAGGTACTCCCATTGAAACCGTATGTTGATTGTACAAGTATAATAAAAAGTGTACAGGTGTTTAAAACAGGGTTTTTCGTAAGCATTCAAGTATCGTATTATTGACCAAAACATTTCAAGTACAGAAACATCGTACAATTATTAAAAAATAAAGTAAGATACTTAACCCTTTGCATGCTGGAAAATTTGTCGTCTGCTAAAATGTCGTCTGCTGAATTTCTAAAATTAGCATTTTCTTCGATTTTTTTCAAAGAATAACATCAGAATAGCAAACAGTCTGGATCCTGCTGAGACGCCAGGTTCTGTGGCGTCTCATATGGATCCAAACTGTTTGCAAAGGCCTTCGAAGTTCGGTTCCAGCACTGAAAGAGTTAATTAAAAGGAACTTTACATGCAAGATTCCATATCTCTCATAATAAAAATCACTTAGAGCGGGTGTACCTATTTCCGAACACTTAAGCCACTTATAATGATGTTCGGAATTACGATCACTTTCAATCAAAGGGAGACAAAAATCAACTAGATATATGCATACGATATACTTTAGTCCAATATAGAATTATATAATGGTCCAACCAAAAAGAAATTATTTACAAAGCATGCGAACATCCAACTGTTCCTAATTCCGAACATATGTTCGTAATTCCGAACCGAAGTGTTCGTAATTCCGAACATGATGACCTTTTAAAAATACAAATCCCGATGATTCGATTTAATTGACACAGTTTGAAAAATACCAACTTAGGAACAAGTTCTGTAATAAAAACGATAACATGTAAGTTCGATAAATGACAAGGTCGTAAAAAAGTAATATAGAGCAATAGATCTGGAGGTTTCGGTAAATTGATATTTTTAAAAACGTCAACGAAACAAGGATATTAACACGCATTTAGATACTTTACAGTTATTCACGCCCTTTGTCCAGACATATTCAACTCTTTTACCTTTTTGCCGAACTTTTCATTTACCAAACTGACTGTCAATTAGTGAAAATGCAAAGAACACTGTAATCCATTACCACAATAGGATTTTTGTTATTTATTCAAATTACACAAATAAACATTACTTTTAAAAAGTAAATTGTAGGACTGACGGATATAATTACATACGAATATCTTGGCGAAAATCAACCAGTCTCTATTCAAACCAGGCAGTGTTAATGTCAAAAGTCGCGTTGATGTCATCCACAAGTGTGAAACATAATTTTGGTTATGTTACGTTTATAATTTCGGTAACTTGAAACGAATTAATGTATCATTTTAAGTCCCCAATATTTAATGCTTAATGGCATGAGCACTAAATACATATTAGCTATTTAAATACAAACATCAGTTAATTTGATACTCAATGCAAGTGATTTCGTTCCAAAGAATTATTTTATGTCTATTTTACTCAATTCATATTTCAAATATAGATTCTATCTTGCAAAACGCAGTGTTGCAAAACGCACACTTTTATTTCTTCAAACTTAATACAGCCAGGATTCGATCATAAATTTCGTGAAATTATGTACAAAAGCATGAAACTGTATTCACCCGGTATTCGATAATAAATCTTGTGACAACATGTTTTAAAAAGTATGTGCTCGTTTCGTTGTAGTGCTTCGTTGCACCCTACTTTGGTCCATGTGAATTACCGTGTCGCTAATGTAGACTAACCACAATAGTTATATCATCCCGATAAATTAATGTGTTTTGCGACTCAATACGTAAACATCATAACCAGACAGATCCTTTTAAAGCCCAATTAACACTCAACATCAACGATTATTTCGTTACTCATTTCGTAATATAAAGTTAACCCATACAAAATCAGTGTTTCGTATATAATAGCCATAATTTCAACGCTAGATGTGGTCTGGTAACAATGGATCTTGTTAAATCTATGTTACCATACCACATCTAGCTTTCATTCTGGCTATTGTGTATTTAGTAAAAACACAATGTTCTGGTCTAAGGTTATTTCTTGTTTCGCACAAAAGGTTAAAATACTTCTTGAGGCATCCATGCTTGTTTTTGAACACCAAAGAAGATGGTTTAATATATCCTCGCGTAAAATATGGTTATATTTACGTTCGTCGTTGTAAAGTATTTCTTATTGAGCTTTCACAATATGGTACAGGCCTAAATGCACACATTTGGATTGTCCAGTGATTTCCTGTTTCATTAGTCCAGCTTGTAAACCCATTGTACCTAGAAAAAGATATAAGGCCAATCATTTACACTAACATAATCAGTGAATTTTGGAAAAGGTTTTTTAGTAAATAAAGAGGGAAAAGTAGGTTATATGTTTTCGAGGATTGACAAAGAAACATTCTTCCACTTATTACAACCTCGGCAGTTTGATCCATCATACAGGGGTCGTATGACTGCCTCTTCTCTCCAACTTGACGGCTCATTACTGCAAAAGAAAAACAAAACCAATTATTATAAGTAATCGGACATGCAACATAAAAAAGGATCCAATTTAGTCAATTGTTCGGTATTTGTATCAGTCCTTGAATGTGGTATGTAATTCCGAACACTATCAATTCCTCCTTTACACAACCCTACATCTTGATCATGAGGGTCACACATGATCAGAACATGTTTCTAGATTATTATCTTTCATAGAACGCTACTGAAACGAAATTATCTTTTTTGATATAACTTTAGCAAATAAGTGTAAAAAATTGGCGATCAAATAATTTCACTAACCGGAAGGCTGTGTATATCGGCAAATGTATTTTTCAGAAAAACTGGCTGCACCTTTACCTCAAAATTGCACCGAAAAGAAAGAGAAAGGAAGTGATGTCAAACTAATTACGTTTGATTCCTGATATCTTTTAGGGCACATGATTGGATAAGAAATTTATATTGTGTTTGGAATCAGGAACATGGTCGGATGAAGCACCCGCTCTAACCGGAACTGTTTTTCACACAAAGTTTATTTTCACCAAGAAAACGTATAATTTAGAACAATCACCATTTCATCTCTAATCAGATTATTGTCTTTGTGCATTCATTCAATACCTGTCGAAAAACATCGACGCGTACGAGCGTTTATACTAGAGTTGCGACACCTTAAGGGTTTCGCGGGATGGAATGAGTGGGAACTAAAAAAATGTGGGTTCGAAAATATTGGGTAAGAAAATGCGGGAACACAAATTTTTGGTACTAAACAAATGTGGGTACGAAAACTTTGGTTACGAAAAAAAATGTTGGTACGAAAATTGTGGGTACAATGGGTCAATGTTAAGGTTTTAGCATGGCTGACGCCAGAAGGCGAAAAGACATAACACGACACGATGAGCTGGCTATGAGAATACCTCAGGTATTCTCCGAAAACAGCCGAGCTCATATGCATAAGTCAGTGAGAAATACTCATTAAAAGCTAGGCACGGCGTATAAAATCAGAACCACTGGGCCGAATCTGCTGAAACTTGGCCGCATTATAGATTATGGTCCAAACAAGCTACAGAATGTGCGCTTTTGGACCTGACAGCGTAAAACATTAACCTATAATGAACAGCACAAAATGGGTCATTTTGTACAAAAAAATGTAAACTTTAAGTGGCATTTAATGACTTTTAGACATCAGAAAGTTTCAAATTTTTGATATTCTGCACACTTCGACTTGTTTTTTTTTTTTAATTTAGAAACAGTTATGCTTGGGATGTATATAAACCCTGTTATTCAATGTCAAATTTGGCAAAAAATTACAATACAATCCCAAAAATGGTTAAGCAGCAATTCCCCTTTAACATTATTCCTTATATTTAATTGAATTCTTTAAATAGATAACTGTGTATATTTAATCATAATGGGCTCTGTATATCACACATGATAGGCCACTGCTGGGGCTTGAACCCAGAACTCATCTCACATTGTAAGATGCGTTTTTCAATTAAACTACAATGACTGTATCGTGTGAAGTGCAGCCAACATACACCCACATAAGTGAAAAAATCATTCCGTCCATATATTTGTCCTGGGTGTTTTCTGACACATGTTGCATAACTGTTTGCAACAAAAGATGTATACATAGATATATATATATATATACATAAATGGGGGAAAAGAACGTCTTTTTTAATTTTTGTTTCATATATAAACATTTCCTAGCAATGATTAATAATTATATCATGTTGAAATCATTTATAGACCAAATATTACTGAAACTGCAATAAAGTATAAGATGGATAGATATAATGTATCATTCTATCTAGTACAATGAACAAATGTTCTTCCGATGCCATTTTCACTAAGGTATAGGTATTGAATCCTGATGTACTACTAAAAATGTATGTCGGTTAGCAATAATAATTCAACAAATCCTCATATTCAAACTGGGTCATCACTAAGTGGAATTATTTGTGGACATATAACAGAAAAATGCATTTCATGCCTCTATATTGCTTTAACAGGAATCCCAGCTTTTTGTATGAACAAAATTCCCTGATTTTTCCCTGATGGAAAATAAAACTTCCAGGATCATGATTTTGACCTATTTCTTGTTTTAGACACCCTGAATAAATAGCAGTTGCAGACATAACTAAGCTACACGTATACTACAAAGTCACGATAGATATGCAGAGGAAATGATTTGCTGTTTAAATTGTATGGACTTCTCGACACAAGTCGGGAAAGTCTGACCAAACAAAATTTCCTGATTTTTCCCTGATTTCACAAACTTTCCAAATTCCCTGACTGGAAAAAAAAGAGTCTTTTTCCAGTTTTCCCTGATTTCCAGGTTGGCTGGGAACCATGTTTAACTATGATAAAATGTTCTTTAGATGCCATGTGTATTAATTTATACGTCTTTTTTTCTGAGATATTAATGAAAATGCCCGTGGGTATGTGGCGAATATTAAAAAAATCTGCAACTTGATATATGGTGCTAACACGGTAAAATTGTATGAGCCCAAATTATAATAGATGAATGCGTATTATGCTTCTATGCTTATACTATGACGACATGTTCATACAATGCCATTTTTATTAATATAGATGCCAAATTTAATGAAACAGACTTGAAAATGTGTGTTGCCAGATACCAAGTAAGAAAAAAATCAGCATTTTTATGTAGGGCTTTCACACAGTAAAATTGTTTGTGCCCAAATAATCATAGATGAATGCATATTAGGCTTCAATGTTGCTTATACTTTGACTACTGGTTCATACGATGCCATTTTTATAAATATCTATGCCAAATTTAATGAAATAGACTTGAAAATGTGTGTCGCCAGGTACCAAATAAGAAAAAAATCAGCATTTTTATGTAGGATCTTGACACGGTATTATTATTTGTGCCCAAATGATAATAGATGAATGCATATTAGGCTTCCATGTTGCTTATACTATGACTACTGGTTCATACGATGCCATTTTTATATATATCTATGCCAAATTTAATGAAATAGACTTGAAAATGTGTGTCGCCAGGTACCAAGTAAGAACAAAATCAGCATTTTTATGTAGGGTCTTCATACGGTAAAATTATTTGTGCCCAAATAATAATAGATGAATGTATATTAGGCTTCAATGTTGCTTATATACTATGACGACATGTTCATACGATGCCATTTTAATTAATATATATGCCAAATGTAATGAAATAGACTTGAAAATGTGTGTCGCAAGATACCACGTAAGAAAAAAATCAGCATTTTTATGTAGGGTCTTCACACTGTAAAACAGTTTTATACGTGGACATAGCATTTTCATGGAGCCCGTAAAGAAAGGGAGTTAATTGTGTAATTTGTGCTGATCAGAAACTTATAACAGTCGTCTCCCTTGAAATATTTGCACTTTATGAGACGCCACAAACCATGGCGTCTCATCAGGATCCAAACTGTATTCTGAAACGTCACACTAAGCCCTCATAAGTTATTCATTGTATATGCACAATATAAAACAACCATATAATATATCTAATATATCTAGACACACGTATTATACCCAAATATTAGAAATACACAATTTTATAACAGTAAAAAACAATGGTATTTCACAAACAATTGCAGTCGTTAATAAATGCAGAAAAGCATCATCTACACGTTTCATACGGTATTCAGTTTATATGCAAACGCATTTAAATTTATTTACCTCGATACTCGACCAAGCTGTTGAAAAATTCTATTAATTAGAACGAGAACAAGTAAGATTAATGTGTTGTTTTCACATTTCTTTAAATGGCTGCCAATACCGCATGTAATAAAACAATCAAAGCGCATGCGCATAATATAGGTTACACTCCAACAAACTAGTTGCAGCAAAGACATTCACAGGCGTTCATGTCACTGATATTCATGATATTTCCATATGCGAGTGTGATTGTAAACACAAGTTTCTGAAAACAGTGCGAAAAGGGGCATTACGCAAAGCCAATAAATCTGCGCAGATTTTTGTCAATATTGACAATAAACTGCATGTTTTCTTACCGTTAGTAATCTGACAGTCCGTTGGTCACATTGTGCATTAGTCCGTTTAAGTTATTATTGCCTTACACTTTTCAATATAAATTTATGAACTTTAAACAAAATAAGTAACTAACTAAGTAACTATTTAACTGACTAACACGCGCGTTTTTTTCCCAATATCCGAGACATTTTACTTTCGCGCTTTGCCCTCAATGTCTGGCTTTTAAAGTTTACCGCCTTTTTGCGAATACAATTGTCAATGACGTTTACATATGAATTGCCCAATGAAAATTTCGGCGGGATGACGTCAGGCGCGTGGTTTTTCCCGGTATAGACCCAGTGTGTCAACGCTGTAAATGCATTGTGGGAAACGGACTATTTCCAGCATGGTGCCCGTAAAGATTATGAACACGGAAGTAAAAATAGTAATTAATTATTATCAAAAACAGGCCTCATCAAACCGGGTCAGCCATGATATATTCTTGGATGCAGTTTGTGCTTCAAAAGGAGCTACTTTTCATGCCAGCCTATTGATGTAATATTCACTAAACACGTTGCAATGACTGTTATCTTCGAAATAATAAATAAATATTTACAATGTAATACCTGCATTAAAACGACTTCTTTTAGATGCCGGCTACTTTTCCCAAATACATCAAGTTAAATGTCACAAATGCTTTTGTTTTACCGCATAGTTGCTGCCCATATAACTGGCTACTCAATTTTTTTGGAAAACACTGAATTATGCGTGACAAACACAACATTAAAATACATTAAAATCCAAAGATTCAAATAATTTCCCACGAGATAAGTCAAAAATTGCATAATCAATTGAATGAAAAATTAAAGTAAAAAAGCCAGATTTTACATAAATTTCAGGTTAATAAACACAAGGTTAAGGTAGTTGGTGAGATATAATCATTATACAGTTAGTAAGGCTCCATTGGTCATTGTTGGCACAGGTACTACATGTACTTACAGGGTTTTTTTTTACTAAGAAAGTGACACCGATATTCGGCGTCTTCCCCTACCAGAATTTTTCCCCTTAAAATACAATTTCCCCACCAAAAATATCATTTTTCACCAAAATATAATATTTTCTCTCAAAGAAATGTTTATTTTTCCTTGGGGCATTCGACAATTATCCAATTTGCACCATGTACAACGAATTCGCGCTCTCTCTCTCCAGACGAACACACAACATCTGGGAATCCCAGTTATTCTAAATATAGCTCTTAAATAACGTCATGTAAACTGGGCAACTAATCGTAATTATCATGTGACTATTTTACTGGATACCGGTCTTGCGCGAGAAGGGTGTTTCGTCAATTAATTACCGGAAACCAGTCGAATTTTCATCCGGGCTATGTGCAAGCCGAGGTATAAACGTGAAAACAGAAAAAAATGTCTCACAATTAGCGTTCTTACACAAACAAAATAAAACATTCGAACTCAAAAGATACTGAACGCATCGAGGCATTTTTTAAGTAAGAATCATCGAAAACCGTTATAACCCAGCAGGATTCTGAGGTAATCAACATCGAACATTGTGAAAGTGAAAGTAGACAATCGGCAGCTGCCGCTCCTTTCCCTTCCAATACTGTAGCAAATCAAGATCGTCAACCCATTCATCATGAAATTGAAATCACAAAATTGACATCGTCCCCCGGCCCCAGTACAAAAATATAGTTGAAAACATTTCCCATTATTAGATCTACACCTGCAACTTTATTAAGGACTTTGACTTTAATACCTGTTAAATGTGTTTAAGAACAAAAAGGACAGAGACAAGTCTCTTTTGATGAGTTATAGACATTGAAATGAACAGTTTTTATTTTTTCCCTTAATATCTCTCTTTCGCACTCTTTTTTTCCCCTTTCACCCAGCGTCCAGCGTCTTCCCCTTTCTCTAAAAAAAACCCCTGACTTACATGCACCTCAGGTACTCTTAAGTATACTTACATGTACCCTGGGTACGATAAATATACTAAAACGTAACTGAGAATTTTAATGCTAAATCAGTTGTTGTCGGCTAATTTGTAAAAATTAATTATGTTCACATTTAGGTCAATTTTCCTTTAAACAGCCTTTATATTATAGACATGCATACTCAACTAGAAATGGTGCCGCAGAGGCCGACGCGTATCCCCACGCCGCATGTTTGACCCAGGGGCACCCCAGGGTTGGTAATGGGGCCATGCATAGTTGAGATTGACCGTATTGTCATAAGAGAAGTTCATTATCAATTAGAAGTGAACTGGTGTAGAATTGAAGAAATTATAGTAAAAGGCAATTTTGGATGGGCGTGGCCTATGTGGGCGGGTTGCCCCAGGGTTGGTAATGGGGCCATACATAGTTGAGATTGATTGTATTGTCACAAGAGAGGTTCAGTATCAATTTGAAGTAAATCGGTGTAGAAATGAAGAAATTATAGTAAAAGGCAATTTTTGGTGGATGTGGCCTATGTGGGCGGGGCGCTCCAGGGTTGTTAATGGGGCCGAGGTTCCGTATCAATTTGAAGTGAATCGTTGTAGAAATGAAGAAATTATTGTAAAAGGCATTTTTGGGTGGGCGTGGCCTATGTGGGTGGGGTTCCCCAGGGTTGGTAATGGGGCCCATGCATATCTGAGGTTGACAGTTTTGTCAAAAGAAAGGTTCAGTATCAATTTGAAGTGAATCGGTGTAGAAATTAAGAAATTATAGTAAAACTGCAATTTTTAGTGGGAGTGGCCTATGTGGGCGGGGCCCCCAGGGTTGGTAATGGGGCCATGCATAGTTGAGATTTACCGTATTGTCATAAGAGAGGTTTGGTATGAATTTGAAGACAATCAGTGTAGAAATGAAGAAATTATAGTAAAATAACCTAAAAAATGAGTGAAAATCTCTGACCCGGCCCGGGCCCAACCACATAACTTTTGACCCAGGGGTCAGATCAAAATTCCAAATAGTGCAGGGTCGCACATATGCTCATAGCTACCATGTGTGTAAGTTTCAAGGTTCTAGTGCATATAGTGTAGGAGGAGATAGTGGCCAGGCCAGGACGGACGGACGGCGGAGATACCCACAATATGATCAATATCCCCACGCTTTTCAAAAAGTGTGCGGATAAAAAGCAACATGATGCAGAAATTTTAAAATAGAAGTTTGTTTAAGGTAAACAATATCGTTTAACGGTAATCAGTAGCGTATCGGATTTTGGGAGGATATACAACTCAGGTACAGTCTAATATCACCGGGTACGTTTAAGTATATATTCCGTACCCGGGGTACATGTAAGTATACTACCCGGGGTACATGTAAGTAGTACCCGAGCCAACAATGACCAATCGAGCCTTAGTAAGTGAGTGATGGTGTATGAGATATACACCCTCAGTAATTTCATACCATACAAGACTGAGCTTTGCTGTTTGATCAGTTTCATCTTTTCTTTAATATCACGGGTTAGAGAAAAAAAACTCTATCATGATAAAAAACAATGTAAATAGAGGGACAAATGTTTACTTCCCATTCATTGTAGATTTAATGATTAATTTGTCCAGTGTGAGTCTTTGCATATAGTATACTGTTAATTTGTTTAACAGTTTAAACACAAGAGTTGTCGTTAAATTAGGACCTCTGTCACACAATATCATAATAAAAAAAATGATAATATAGGCATATGAAATGGCCGTAAATAACTTTAAATAAAAAATAATTACGATTTTTTTAAACTGAATTTTTTTTTATAATAGACTTGTTTTTTTACCTCAATTATTCAGCATTATAGATATAGAGAATATTATGTGAGTTTTGGATCAAGTTTATCATGCGAGGCTTAGAACCGATGAAGCGCGAGGCTTGCCGCTAACATGGTTCGTGCTGAGCATGATAAACTTGATCTTTATCCAAAACTCACATAATTTTCTATTTATCCTTTTTTGTGGTCATTTATCATTAAAAAAAAGTATAAATACTTTACCAAGTTGACTTCAAAGTGTTTGTTTACTTCAACGTCATCATTTGCTATGACGTCACATTTAAACATATAGTGTTCTTAAGATAGAGGTCGGAAAAAATAGCGATAGTATAAAGGTAAAGTTTATACGATCGTTGTTATACTATCAATTTTCAGCTGGTAATAGGATAAAAAATGTACCCATGGGGGTAAATACCCCCACTTTTCAAAGCATAGGGGTAAATGGTCAAATTTCGCCTTGGTTGAAGGGTAATTTGCTAAAAGTAAAACCAGAATATAGCCGGGGTACAGACACTCTACTTTAATAATGTTAAACACAATTAACCACTAACTATGTGTATTCCTTCATATTAGTAGGTTTCTTAATTTCTTGTTATTTTAACTTGTTGGCAGATTACATTTAAGAAGATCTTCGTCGTTATTATCCACCACCGTGGCCAACGGAGAACTTTTTTGCCAACTTTCAACAGTTGTTTTATTAGCATTTTAGTGGTTCCTTTTTGATTTTAAAACAGAGGAATTTAAATCATTCAGTATTGGCAGTACAATTTTATTACTCGATACAATTTTTGCCATACACAAAGAATCAATTGTACTTTGAGAAGTAATTTGTGTTGGCCTGGAAGAAGCCATGCTGACCACTTCATGTAATTTAATAAACACATAAGCGCTTGACTGTCTGTTAAAAAATCAATACTAAATTTACCATGCATCTAGATGCTACAGAGTATACATACTGACTGGCTAACTATTTCTACAACCAGCTCTAATTTTTACGATAACCAGTCTCATTTTTTGGCTAAAGACAATCAGCTGTTTATATTTTTTGTTTATGATGTACGCATCAGTGCCCCAGATAAGCTGTGTATCTGCGTCTTTCACCCTATTAAAATGTCTAAAAACGCAAAGAAATTCAATAACATGCCTATTGAAAACACAACCATTTTGATTTGTGTGCAAATTCGTCAGATTCAATGCGTACAATACAATAGCTTCAATCGAAAATGCTAAATGCTCATTTTCGGTATTTTCTCTTTGAAATTATTATCGTCACGCGTATTTATTAAGCAAGCGCCTGGATGACGGAGCATGAAAACAGTCAAGCTTTATTCAAACTCTCTGCGTTCTAGATTTCATAGTTAAATAAAGTGTGATCAAATTGTTTTCCTCGACATACATGCGTTTTCAATCTGACTTTATCCGTCGCTCATTGTGCGTGTATTTATAAAGTGCCTGTACTTTCAGTTTCTATAACGATGCAAAATAAAAATGTCTAAGAGAGGTCGAAAGACTTCCGCTATTGTTGAGAAAAAAATATCAGTCGATCGCAAACTGTTTCGAACCAAGAAAGCAAGAGCCAAATGATCATTCGTGTTATCGATTTTTTTGTTGTTTAAAGTTTATATTAAGGACAGTTTCAATGATTAAAGATGTTATGAAATATCAGTTTATTAAAGTAAATTATGATAGTTTAAAGTTTTATTGACTCAGTACAAGTGAGCATCTTCCACAGAAGTAAAACATTAATGATATAAAGGTATGCATTTTTATAAATTATTTCACCCTATTTCAAGAAGGAAATCACCCTATTTTTCAAATCAATGGGTGAAAACCCTATTTCTCAAATAATTATCTGGGGCACTGCGCAGAGAATTTACAGCATTAGCGTAAGTCCAGATTGGCTTGCTTAAATGTACGCACGGAAATGATAAATTGAGCGTATCTTGATATTTCGAATGCGTATATTACGCTGATACGCAGCTTATCTAGAACGCTGATTATTATTAAATAAATAGTGAAAGCTGTTTTTGCAAAAATTAGAGGAATTTGCAACGCAAATGGTCAGTATTTTAATTAGAGGAATTTGCAATGCAAATGGTCAGTATTTTAAAAAGTGTGCAACTCATTTTTTCACATTTTTCGACAGTTAGCGACTTTTTTTCTCACAAATTTGAATAGTTTGAGACTCATATTTTCACAAATTTGAACAATGCTCAATTAATTATTTTCACTATTTCCAACAGTCATAAGTCATTTGTTCACAATTTTGAACAGTGTGCAACTTACAGGGGACAAAAATATTTCTAAACTGCACTCGTCCTGCAGGACGAGTGCATTTAAATGTGCACTCGTCCTGCAAACACATGCACTCGTCCTTGAATATGTGTGAAATAAAGTTTGCAAAGGGCTAATATGACTAATAAAATTTACTATATCACTGCTAAAATGCTGCTTACTCAGTTATTCATGCCAGCTGATCAAAAAAGAAATGTTGAGCAGTGAAATAAGTTATTTATGAGGAACACAAAATAAATAAATGAAGACTGCTGTTTTACTTTTTTCTAATGCTTGCGTGCTTTCCGTTTGGGATGTTTGAACATCAAACCCCCCCCCATCCCTTTAAAGAACGCTCAAATGTCAGACATTTTTCGGACGAAATTCAGACTAGTTATAAACTGTACTTTGCAGTTAAATAATTCTTTAAAGCGGGTATATACGATTTTGTGAAATATTAATGAATTTATATAAACTGTGTAAAATACTTATTATATATATATTTCAATATAAATTAACATAAAAGTTAAGAAGAACATGTGTCGAAAAATGCGAAATAAGCCAGATATTAAATTCTGAAATTGAAAACGGCTGTACAGCCGAATTCGCCAGCATGTATACCATACATGTACGATGTGCATCTAAACCTAGTTTAACGGTTTATTTGAATTCTTGCAACGATATCTATTCATACGACACACAACACCATCTCCGATCCTAATACAAAGACGAATGCTTCGGTTATTGTAAGAAAATATGTACGTCACTATCGGCTCGGGGCGCTAATTTGTCTTTGCTGCATTTTATGAAATTGGGCTTTAATGTATAATTTTTCTTGCCTATTTTGTGTTATTGTAACATATTTTATCAATATATTAGAATTAAACACATATAAAAAATCGTATATACCCGCTTTAAAAATCAATACTTACAGTGAATGCAGTCGGATGTTTCCCTGTCAACATTGACACCAATATTTACTCGCGACTTAGTCTCCCATAACAATGCGCACCTGTTGTATGAAATTTACAATTACAATTTCCAGTTCATTCTCGTTCTACTTTCGGAATAGATATGCTTTAAGAAAATGATTTTATTTAATTATTTACGGGTCCTAAAATACATATTTTAACATCAGCTTTTTCTCTCGTCCTGTAGGACGAGCACTTTAGGGAAATTCACTTGTCCTTTAAAGATTTCACTCGTCAATATGAGCAGACGAGTGGAATTTTTGTCCCCTTACTTATTTTTCCATAATTGTCTAGATTGCGAGGCTCATTTTTTACAACCTTCAACATTGTACGACTCATATTTCACAATTTTCAACATTGTGAGACACTTTTTTTACATTTTTCTAATGTTTGCGACTGATATTTTAAGTATTTTAAACAATGCGCGACTCATTTTTTCACATTGTTGAATAGTCACCACCCATTTTTCTTACTTTTACATGCACGACTCATTTTTCCACAATATGAACAGTGTGCGACTAATGTTTTCAAAAAATGAGGCGGCAGAGGTTGCTGCACAAAGATAAAAAAGCCAACAGCCATAAATTTTATCCAAAAAAGAGCAACATGGCTTATTGGAGCTAAACAACCCTTTCTACATGTACTTTCAACAAGCACACAGACCAATGACAGTAGGACTACTGGCACTGACCGTTGGTTCATCAGCATGAAAAATGGGTGTCAAAAATAGCACAAATAATGTAAAATGTGTAATATGCATGTATAACGATGAAACTTACCAACCACTCGACCAGGAAACATCTGTTGCAGACTATGTGGGAACTGGGATTCGGGATGCTCTCCCACTGGTATCATATGCAGATCAGTGGTCACAAGAACGTACACAACATCATTAATGTCAGCAATATATATCTCCAACTTCAAACACACAGCTTGCAAAATCGCTGAATATTGCACAAAAGCAGCTTCGTTACAAACTTCCAGCAACTCGAAATCCACAAGCAGTCTCGTTCCCCACCCACTTTGACTTCGTAGCGAAGGCATGTTTTTTTGGGAAACCGTTAACATCTCACAACTAAACGTATACTACGGAGATTGACAAGTTGAAAAATAAATTACTGTAATCACTTCCAATTTGCGCACTAAGTTAAACCCCAGTTCCAGTTTGTCTTTATTGTTGAAATGTTACTCTACACATTCGCTTTGAAAATAGCGGTTGGCGTGTTGTTGGAAGTACATGTACATGTCGAATGTGTTATTGTAAAAACTATTAGTATTGTGTTTTTAGTGCAGACATTGTATTTAAGTTTCGATTTCTAGCTTAGCTTTATATATTTTGTTAAATAATTTGCGTTTGAATGTGATTGTTTGTTGCTTACTTGCGAACTATTTTTTATGTGTAAATATGCATAGACGCTAGTGGATATGTAATCAGGTTACCATATTTACAACAATAAAATTTAACGGTTGTTTGTTTTTGTTTGTTTTGTTAATATTTTCTTAAACGTATGTTAAACGCAAAATGAAATTATTAATTAATTTGGGAATAAAATCGCAATATGTATTATTTAAAATCAAATTTGAATTGCCTAGCGCGTGAATTGTCTCCTGGGGGTGAATTGTGTTTGGGTTGCTATTAACGCTATTAACGCTTCCGGCGAGAACTCATTTTATAGCGATTGCGCAATAAAAAACACCACTTTTTCGTCATTTTATCAAAAACTGGACTTTTCCCAGACATGACGAATACGCCATCGTCTAGATCGCGTATTGGTCCATATACAGGTCAAATTTCAGGCACAGTGTTGGGCCAGTTTTCATGGCCCACAAATCGCGGCTATACCCTGGAGCTCAACGAAACTTAGCCCCCTTTATCATTCGTTCGATTGAACGTCATCAATGATGACGTCCAATACATCACTCATTCCATATTACTTTACTAGAGTTGCGACACCTTAAGGGTTTCGCGGGATGGAATGAGTGGGAACTAAAAAAATGTGGGTTCGAAAATATTGGGTAAGAAAATGCGGGAACACACATTTTTGGTACTAAACAAATGTGGGTACGAAAACTTTGGTTACGAAAAAAAATGTGGGTACGAAAATTGTGGGTACAATGGGTCAATGTTAAGGTTTTAGCATGGCGGACGCCAGAAGGCGAAAAGACATGACACATACGATGAGCTGGCTATGAGAATACCTCAGGTATTCTCCGAAAACAGCCGAGCTCATATGCATAAGTCAGTGAGTAATACTCATTAAAAGCTAGGCACGGCGTATAAAATCAGAACCACTGGGCCGAATCTGCTGAAACTTGGCCGCATTATAGATTATGGTCCAAACAAGCTACAGAATGTGCGCTTTTGGACCTGACAGCGTAAAACATTAACCAATAATGAACAGCACAAAATGGGTCATTTTGAACAAAAAAATGTAAACTTTAAGTGGCATTTAATGACTTTTAGACATCAGAAAGTTTCAAATTTTTGATATTCTGCACACTTCGACTTGTTTTTTTTTTTTAATTTAGAAACAGTTATGCTTGGGATGTCTATAAACCCTGTTATTGAATGTCAAATTTGGCAAAAAATTACAATACAATCCCAAAAATGGTTAAGCAGCAATTCCCCTTTAACATTATTCCTTATATTTAATTGAATTCTTTAAATAGATAACTGTGTATATTTAATCATAATGGGCTCTGTATATCACACATGATAGGCCACTGCTGGGGCTTGAACCCAGAACTCATCTCACATTGTAAGATGCGTTTTTCAATTAAACTACAATGACTGTATCGTGTGAAGTGGAGCCAACATACACCCACATAAGTGAAAAAATCATTCCGTCCATATATTTGTCGTGGGTGTTTTCTGACACATGTTGCATAACTGTTTGCAACAAAAGATGTATACATAGATACATAAATGGGGGAAAAAAACGTCTTTTTTAATTTTTGTTTCACATATAAACATTTCCTAGCAATGATTAATAATTATATCATGTTGAAATCATTTATAGACCAAATATTACTGAAACTGCAAAAAAGTATAAGATGGATAGATATAATGTATCATTCTATCTAGTACAATGAACAAATGTTCTTCCGATGCCATTTTCACTAAGGTATTGGTATTGAATCCTGATGTACTACTAAAAATGTATGTCGGTTAGCAATAATAATTCAACAAATCCTCATATTCAAGCTGGGTCATCACTAAGTGGAATTATTTGTGGACATATAACAGAAAAATGCATTTCATGCCTCTATATTGCTTTAACAGGAATCCCAGCTTTTTGTATGAACAAAATTCCCTGATTTTTCCCTGATGGAAAATAAAACTTCCAGGATCATGATTTTGACCTATTTCTTGTTTTAGACACCCTGAATAAATAGCAGTTGCAGACATAACTAAGCTACACGTATACTACAAAGTCACGATAGATATGCAGAGGAAATGATTTGCTGTTTAAATTGTATGGACTTCTCGACACAAGTCGGGAAAGTCTGACCAAACAAAATTCCCTGATTTTTCCCTGATTTCACAAACTTTCCAAATTCCCTGACTGGAAAAAAAGAGTCTTTTTCCAGTTTTCCCTGATTTCCAGGTTGGCTGGGAACCATGTTTAACTTTGATAAAATGTTCTTTAGATGCCATGTGTATTAATTTATATGTCTTTTTTTCTGAGATATTAATGAAAATGCCTGTGGGTATGTGGCGAATACTAGTATTAAAAAAATCTGCAACTTGATATATGGTGTTAACACGGTAAAATTGTATGAGCCCAAATTATAATAGATGAATGCGTATTATGCTTCTATGCTTATACTATGAGGACATGTTCATACAATGCCATTTTTATTAATATAGATGCCAAATTTAATGAAACAGACTTGAAAATGTGTGTTGCCAGATACCAAGTAAGAAAAAAATCAGCATTTTTATGTAGGGCTTTCACACAGTAAAATTGTTTGTGCCCAAATAATCATAGATGAATGCATATTAGGCTTCAATGTTGCTTATACTTTGACTACTGGTTCATACGATGCCATTTTTATAAATATCTATGCCAAATTTAATGAAATAGACTTGAAAATGTGTGTCGCCAGGTACCAAGTAAGAACAAAATCAGCATTTTTATGTAGGGTCTTCATACGGTAAAATTATTTGTGCCCAAATAATAATAGATGAATGTATATTAGGCTTCAATGTTGCTTATATACTATGACGACATGTTCATACGATGCCATTTTTGTTAATATATATGCCAAATGTAATGAAATAGACTTGAAAATGTGTGTCGCAAGATACCACGTAAGAAAAAAATCCGCATTTTTATGTAGGGTCTTCACACTGTAAAACAGTTTTATACGTGGACATAGCATTTTCATGGAGCCCGTAAAGAAAGGGAGTTAATTGTGTAATTTGTGCTGATCAGAAACTTATAACAGTCGTCTCCCTTGAAATATTTGCACTTTATGAGACACCACAAACCATGGCGTCTCATCAGGATCCAAACTGTATTCTAAATCGTCACACTAAGCCCTCATAAGTTATTCATTGTATATGCACTATATAAAACAACCATATAATATATCTAATATATCCAGACACACGTATTATACCCAAATATTAGAAATACACAATTTTATAACAGTAAAAAACAATGGTATTTCACAAACAATTGCAGTCGTTAATAAATGCAGAAAAGCATCATCTACACGTTTCATACGGTATTCAGTTTATATGCAAACGCATTTAAATATATTTACCTCGATACTCGACCAAGCTGTTGAAAAATTATATTAATTAGAACGAGAACAAGTAAGATTAATGTGTTGTTTTCACATTTCTTTAAATGGCTGCCAATACCGCATGTAATAAAACAATCGAAGCGCATGCGCATAATATATGTTACACTCCACTAAACTAGTTGCAGCAAAGACATTCACAGGCGTTCATGTCACTTATATTCATGATATTTCCATATGCGAGTGTGATTGTAAACACAAGTTTCTGAAAACAGTGCGAAAAGGGGCATTACGCAAAGCCAATAAATCTGCGCAGATTTTTGTCAATATTGACAATAAACTGCATGTTTTCTTACCGTTAGTAATCCGACAGTCCGTTGGTCACATTGTGCATTAGTCCGTTTAAGTTATTATTGCCTTACACTTTTCAATATAAATTTATGAACTTTAAACAAAATAAGTAACTAACTAAGTAACTATTTAACTGACTAACACGCGCGTTTTTTTTCCCAATATCCGAGACATTTTACTTTCGCACCTTGCCCTCAATGTCTGGCTTTTAAAGTTTACCGCCTTTTTGCGAATACAATGACGTTTACATATGAATTGCCCAATGAAAATTTCGGCGGGATGACGTCAGGCGCCAAAACTGGCGCGTGGTTTTTCCCGGTATAGACCCAGTGTGTCAACGCTGTAAATGCATTGTGGGAAACGGACTATTTCCAGCATGGCGCCCGTAAAGATTATGAACACGGAAGTAAAAATAGTAATAAATTATTATCAAAAACAGGCCTCATCAAACCGGGTCAGCCATGATATATTCTTGGATGCAGTTTGTGCTTCAAAAGGAGCTACTTTTCATGCCAGCCTATCGATGTAATATTCACTAAACACGTTGCAATGACTGTTATCTTCGAAATAATAAATAAATATTTACAATGTAATACCTGCATTAAAACGACTTCTTTTACATGCCGGCTACTATTCCCAAATACATCAAGTTAAATGTCACAAATGCTTTTGTTTTACCGCATAGTTGCTGCCCATATAACTGGCTACTCAATTTTTTTGGAAAACACTGAATTATGCGTGACAAACACAACATTAAAATACATTAATATCCAAAGATTCAAATAATTTCCCACGAGATAAGTCAAAAATTGCATAATCAATTGAATGAAAAATTAAAGTAAAAAAGCCAGATTTTACATAAATTTCAGGTTAATAAACACAAGGTTAAGGTAGTTGGTTAGATATAATCATTATACAGTTAGTAAGGCTTCATTGGTCATTGTTGGCACAGTACTTACATGCACCTCAGGTACTCTTAAGTATACTTACATGTACCCTGGGTACGATAAATATACTAAAACGTAACTGAGAATTTTAATGCTAAATCAGTTGTTGTCGGCTAATTTGTAAAAATTAATTATGTTCACATTTAGGTCAATTTTCCTTTTAACAGCCTTTATATTATAGACATGCATACTCAACTAGAAATGGTGCGGCAGAGGCCGACGCGTATCCCCACGCCGCATGTTTGACCCAGGGGCACCCCAGGGTTGGTAATGTGGCCATGCATAGTTGAGATTGACCGTATTGTCATAAGAGAAGTTCATTATCAATTAGAAGTGAACTGGTGTAGAATTGAAGAAATTATAGTAAAAGGCAATTTTGGATGGGCGTGGCCTATGTGGGCGGGTTGCCCCAGGGTTGGTAATGGGGCCATACATAGTTGAGATTGATCGTATTGTCATAAGAGAGGTTCAGTATCAATTTGAAGTAAATCGGTGTAGAAATGAAGAAATTATAGTAAAAGGCAATTTTTGGTGGGTGTGGCCTATGTGGGCGGGGCGCTCCAGGGTTGATAATGGGGCCGAGGTTCCGTATCAATTTGAAGTGAATCGTTGTAGAAATGAAGAAATTATAGTAAAAGGCATTTTTGGGTTGGCGTGGCCTATGTGGGTGGGGTTCCCCAGGGTTGGTAATGGGGCCCATGCATATCTGAGGTTGATAGTTTTGTCATAAGAAAGGTTCAGTATCAATTTGAAGTGAATCGGTGTAGAAATTAAGAAATTATAGTAAAACTGCAATTTTTAGTGGGAGTGGCCTATGTGGGCGGGGCCCCCAGGGTTGGTAATGGGGCCATGCATAGTTGAGATTTACCGTATTGTCATAAGAGAGGTTTGGTATCAATTTGAAGACAATCAGTGTAGAAATGAAGAAATTATAGTAAAATAACCTAAAAAATGAGTAAAAATCTCTGACCCGGCCCGGGCCCAACCACATAACTTTTGACCCAGGGGTCAGATCAAAATTCCAAATAGTGCAGGGTCGCACATATGCTCATAGCTACCATGTGTGTAAGTTTCAAGGTTCTAGTGCATATAGTGTAGGAGGAGATAGTGGCCAGGCCAGGACGGACGGACGGCGGAGATACCCACAATATGATCAATATCCCCACGCTTTTCAAAAAGTGTGGGGATAAAAAGCAACATGATGCAGAAATTGTAAAATAGAAGTTTGTTTAAGGTAAACAATATCGTTTAACGGTAATCAGTAGCGTATCGGATTTTGGGAGGATATACAACTCAGGTACAGTCTAATATCACCGGGTACGTTTAAGTATATACTCCGTACCCGGGGTACATGTAAGTATACTACCCAGGGTACATGTAAGTAGTACCCGAGCCAACAATGACCAATCGAGCCTTAGTAAGTGAGTGATGGTGTATGAGATATACACCCTCAGTAATTTCATACCATACAAGACTGAGCTTTGCTGTTTGATCAGTTTCATCTTTTCTTTAATATCACGGGTTAGAGAAAAAAAACTCTATCATGATAAAAAACAATGTAAATAGAGGGACAAATGCTTACTTCCCATTCATTGTAGATTTAATGATTAATTTGTCCAGTGTGAGTCTTTGCATATAGTATACTGTTAATTTGTTTAACAGTTTAAACACAAGAGTTGTCGTTAAATTAGGACCTCTGTCACACAATATCATAATAAAAAAAATGATAATAATTATAGGCATATGAAATGGCCGTAAATAACTTTAAATAAAAAATAATTACGATTTCTTTAAACTGAATTTTTTTTATAATAGACTTGTTTTTTTACCTCAATTATTCAGCATTATAGATATAGAGAATATTATGTGAGTTTTGGATCAAGTTTATCATGCGAGGCTTAGAACCGATGAAGCGCGAGGCTTGCCGCTAACATGGTTCGTGCCGAGCATGATAAACTTGATCTTTATCCAGTTTATCCACATAATTTTCTATTTATCCTTTTTTGTGGTCATTTATCGTTCAAAAAAAGTATAAATACTTTAAAATTCAAAGAAACAGCGCTGGTTTTCCAAGTTGACTTCAAAGTGTTTGTTTACTTCAACGTCATCATTTGCTATGACGTCACATTTAAACATATAGTGTTCTTAAGATAGAGGTCGGAAAAAATAGCGATAGTATTAAGGTAAAGTTTATACGATCGTTGTTATACTATCGATTTTCAGCTGGTAATAGGATAAAAAAAATGTACCCATGGGGGTAAATACCCCCACTTTTCAAAGCATAGGGGTAAATGGTCAAATTTCGCCTTGGTTGAAGGGTAATTTGCTAAAAGTAAAACCAGAATATAGCCGGGGTACAGACACTCTACTTTAATAACAATTAACCACTAACTATGTGTATTCCTTCATATTAGTAGGTTTCTTAATTTCTTGTTATTTTAACTTGTTGGCAGATTACATTTAAGATCTTCGTCGTTATTATCCACCACCGTGGCCAACGGAGAACTTTTTTGCCAACTTTCAACAGTTGTTTTATTAGCATTTTAGTGGTTCCTTTTTGATTTTAAAACAGAGGAATTTAAATCATTCAGTATTGGCAGTACAATTTTATTACTCGATACAATTTTTGCCATACACAAAGAATCAATTGTACTTTGAGAAGTAATTTGTGTTGGCTTGGAAGAAGCCATGCTGACCACTTCATGTAATTTAATAAACACATAAGCGCTTGACTGTCTGTTAAAAAAATCAATACTAAATTTACCATGCATCTAGATGCTACAGAGTATACATACCGACTGGCTAACTATTTCTACAACCAGCTCTAATTTTTACGATAACCAGTCTCATTTTTTGGCTAAAGACAATCAGCTGTTTATATTTTTTGTTTATGATATACGCATCAGTGCCCCAGATAAGCTGTGTATCTGCGTCTTTCACCCTATTAAAATGTCTAAAAACGCAAAGAAATTCAATAACATGCCTATTGAAAACGCAACCATTTTGATTTGTGCGCAAATTCGTCAAATTCAATGCGTACAACACAATAGCTTCAATCGAAAATACTAAATGCTCATTTTCGGTATTTTCTCTTTGAAATTATTATCGTCACGCGTATTTATTAAGCAAGCGCCTGGATGACGGACCATGAAAACAGTCAAGCTTTATTCAAACTCTCTGCGTTCTAGATTTCATAGTTAAATAAAGTGTGATCAAATTGTTTTCCTCGACATACATGCGTTTTCAATCTGACTTTATCCGTCGCTCATTGTGCATGTATTTATAAAGTGCCCGTACTTTCAGTTTCTATAACGATGCAAAATAAAAATGTCTAAGAGAGGTCGAAAGACTTCCGCTATTGTTGAGAAAAAAATATCAGTCGATCGCAAACTGTTTCGAACCAAGAAAGCAAGAGCCAAATGATCATTCGTGTTATCGATTTTTGTTTGTTTTAAGTTTATATTAAGGACAGTTTCAATGATTAAAGATGTTATGAAACATCAGTTTATTAAAGTTAATTATGATAGTTTAAAGTTTTATTGAATCAGTACAAGTGAGCATCTTCCACAGAAGTAAAACATTAATGATATAAAGGTATGCATTTTTATAAATTATTTCACCCTATTTCAAGAAGGAAATCACCATATTTTTCAAATCAATGGGTGAAAACCCTATTTCTCAAATAATTATCTGGGGCACTGCGCAGAGAATTTACAGCATTAGCGTAAGTCCAGATTGGCTTGCTTAAATGTACGCACGGAAATGATAAATTGAGCGTATCTTGATATTTCGAATGCGTATATTACGCTGATACGCAGCTTATCTAGAACGCTGATTATTATTAAATAAATAAATAGTGAAAGCTGTTTTTGCAAAAATTAGAGGAATTTGCAACGCAAATGGTCAGTATTTTAATTACCGGTAGAGGAATTTGCAATGCAAATGGTCAGTATTTTAAAAAGTGTGCAACTCATTTTTTCACATTTTTCGACAGTTAGCGACTTTTTTTCTCACAAATTTGAATAGTTTGAGACTCATATTTTCACAAATTTGAACAATGCTCAATTAATTATTTTCACTATTTCCAACAGTCACAAGTCATTTGTTCACAATTTTGAACAGTGTGCAACTTACAGGGGACAAAAATATTTCTAAACTGCACTCGTCCTGCAGGACGAGTGCATTTAAATGTGCACTCGTCCTGCAAACACATGCACTCGTCCTTGAATATGTGTGAAATAAAGTTTGCAAAGGGCTAATATGACTAATAAAATTTACTATATCACTGCTAAAATGCTGCTTACTCAGTTATTCATGCCAGCTGATCAAAAAAGAAATGTTGAGCAGTGAAATAAGTTATTTATGAGGAACACAAAATAAATAAATGAAGACTGCTGTTTTACTTTTTTCTAATGCTTGCGTGCTTTCCTGTTTGGGATGTTTGAACACCAAACTCCCCCCCATCCCTTTAAAGAACGCTCAAATGTCAGACATTTTTCGGACGAAATTCAGACTAGTTATAAACTGTACTTTGCAGTTAAATAATTCTTTAAAAATCAATACTTACAGTGAATGCAGTCGGATGTTTCCCTGTCAACATTGACACCAATATTTACTCGCGACTTAGTCTCGCATAACAATGCGCACCTGTTGTATGAAATTTACAATTACAATTTCCAGTTCATTCTCGTTCTACTTTCGGAATAGATATGCTTTAAGAAAATGATTTTATTTAATTATTTACGGGTCTTAAAAAACATATTTTAACATCAGCTTTTTCTCTCGTCCTGTAGGACGAGCGCTTTAGGGAAATTCACTTGTCCTTTAAAGATTTCACTCGTCAATATGAGCAGACGAGTGGAATTTTTGTCCCCTTACTTATTTTTCCATAATTGTCTAGATTGCGAGGCTCATTTTTTACAACCTTCAACATTGTACGACTCATATTTCACAATTTTCAACATTGTGAGACACTTTTTTTACATTTTTCTAATGTTTGCGACTGATATTTTAAGTATTTTAAACAATGCGCGACTCATTTTTTCACATTGTTGAATAGTCACCACCCATTTTTCTTACTTTTACATGCAAGACTCATTTTTCCACAATATGAACAGTGTGCGACTAATGTTTTCAAAAAATGAGGCGGCAGATGTTGCTGCACAAAGATAAAAAAGCCAACTGCCATAAATTTTATCCAAAAAAGAGCAACATGGCTTATTGGAGCTAATCAACCCTTTCTACATGTACTTTCAACAAGCACACAGACCAATGACAGTAGGACTACTGGCACTGACCGTTGGTTCATCAGCATGAAAAATGGGTGTCAAAAATAGCACAAATAATGTAAAATGTGTAATATGCATGTATAACGATGAAACTTACCAACCACTCGACCAGGAAACATCTGTTGCAGACTATGTGGGAACTGGGATTCGGGATGCTCTCCCACTGGTATCATATGCAGATCAGTGGTCACAAGAACGTACACAACATCATTAATGTCAGCAATATATATCTCCAACTTCAAACACACAGCTTGCAAAATCGCTGAATATTGCACAAAAGCAGCTTCGTTACAAACTTCCAGCAACTCGAAATCCACAAGCAGTCTCGTTCCCCACCCACTTTGACTTCGTAGCGAAGGCATGTTTTTTTTGGGAAACCGTTAACATCTCACAACTAAACGTATACTACGGAGATTGACAAGTTGAAAAATAAATTACTGTAATCACTTCCAATTTGCGCACTAAGTTAAACTCCAGTTCCAGTTTGTCTTTATTGTTGAAATGTTACTCTACACATTCGCTTTGAAAATAGAGGTTGGCGTGTTGTTGGAAGTACATGTACATGTCGAATGTGTTATTGTAAAAACTATTGGTATTGTGTTTTTAGTGCAGACATTGTATTTAAGTTTCGATTTCTAGCATAAATTTATATATTTTGTTAAATAATTTGCGTTTGAATGTGATTGTTTGTTGCTTACTTGCGAACTATTTTTTATGTGTAAATATGCATAGACGCTAGTGGATATGTAATCAGGTTACCATATTTACAACAATAAAATTTAACGGCTGTTTGTTTTTGTTTGTTTTGTTAATATTTTCTAAAACGTATGTTAAACGAGAGATGAAATTATTAATTAATTTGGGAATAAAATCGCAATATGTATTATTTAAAATCAAATTTTAAGTGTCTAGCGCGTGAATTGTCTCTTGGGGGTGAATTGTGTTTGGGTTGCTATTAACGCTATTAACGCTTCCAGCGAGTACTCATTTTATAGCGATTGCGCAATAAAAAACACCACTTTTTCGTAAATTTATCAAAAACTGGACTTTTCCCAGATATGACGAATACGCCAAAAGGTAGATCGCATTCTGGTCCATATACATGTCAAATTTCAGCACAAGTGTTGGGCCAGTTTTCAAGACTCCCAAATCGCGGCTATAACCAGGAGCTTAACGAATTTTAGTCGCCATTATCATTCGTTCAATTGAACGTCATCAAATGATGACGTCAATATAGCACTCATTCCATACAAATCTGATCATTATAGGGTCATTTAATCTATAGCCTAGGTAGAAAGTAATTTATTATTTTTTTATTTAAAAACAGTAAGTAGGATTTCTATATACGTATTCTCATATTTTGACCAAGGCAATTATTTTTTAGTTTTAAAGCGCAAAATAGACGGATTTCTACCTTGTAACCACCAGATACATTGTATATTCTAATTGGCATAGATAAAATTAAATCTATAGCCTAGTTACAAAGTAATATATTATTGTTCAAACGGTACCGCTTTTAAACTGAAAGTAGGATTGTAGACATTTACGTCTATTTCTACAAACGCGATTATTTTTAAGTTTTAAAGCGCAAAAAAGACGGATTTCTACCTTGTAATCACCAGATATATTCTAAATGGCAAAGATAAAGATATGTTTCTTATTTATACTTAAATTTACTATGCCATGCAGTTAATTTTAAGGTGTGTGGCTCAAAGTCATTTAAAAAGATGAGCAAATATAATCATTTTTCTAAAAATAAATCATCCTCTGAAGCCCCCACTGAGATTCAAACTCAGACCTCTCTCCTCTGTGAAGGAAAGTATTCTATCTTGAAATACAAGGGCATGTAAGAGGAAAGTCAGCTATTTTAAATTTATCAACAAATAGATTTAAACAATATTTATATGGTATTAAAATATGCAAATATTAATGTAATATGACCAGAATTGGAGGTTCAAATCTTTGTAACTTTATTGTTCAAAGCAAAGAATTAAAGTTAAAATTGATGTACATGTAAGCATGTTGTTAATACTAAATTGAGTTTTTTTATGACTCCTTCGCTTCTGTATAGTATGAAATACATATCTCGTGTAACATAATTTCATGTAAACTCTGGACTTTAATGACGACAAGTTGGATGTATGGTTTCCTGTATTGTGTTTTAGGTCAGAATGGTTAACATTTTATACTTGACAAAGATTTGAACCTCCAATTCTGATCATCCGTCTCTTTCTCAAAATTTATTAAAAACCACACTATTTTTTTTAAAACTTGTGTATCAAATGCTAACCATTCTTACCTAAAACATGATTAAGGAAACCGAAATATTGACACAGCGAGTTATTTTATTCTTATGGAAGATTAAATTATGCATGACAAAAATACAATCGGAAATATTTTTTACAATCTCTTGATGCTTTAAAAATATTTTACTGTTAAATAAAATAACACGTCTGACTTGTCGTCATTAAAATCCAGAGTTTGAATGAAATTACGTTACACGAGATACGCATTTCATACCATATAAGAGCAAAGGAGATATTAAGAACTTAATTTAGTATAAGCGACACGCTTACCTAAATTTAAACTTTAATCCAATTCTTAAAACAATAAAGTTGCAAGATACAGTAACATGCACGCACTTCCATTTTGTGTGTTTTTTTTTCGTTCCATTTTGTCAAAATTTATTTACAACCACACTCATTCTTAATAACATTTGTATCAAATGCTTACCATAACAAAGCCGTAATCCTGTCGCTGTAAGTTATTTTATTCCTATGAAAATTTAAATTATGCATGACAAACACAAAATCCAAAATAATTTTGGAATATTTCTATGCTTTAAAAAATATTTAACTGCACGGCCGACTTGTAGTCATTAAACCCAGAGTTTAAATGAAAATACGCCACACGAGATATATATGTATTTCATATCAAGTCATGTGTGCTGAATTAATGTTACTCAGCTTTACATATTCTACCATTTATTAATTAAACAGAACCTTGTCAAGTTGACGATGCTTATAATTTGAGAAGTTAATGATTTATAATCATCGAGGGGGGTATTCCAGACGTAAAACATTGCATCATTACATGGAAAACAGCTGCACAACTGTATGCGAAAGGTAAAACAGTATATTCTATCGAGAACTAACTTGCAATTTGCATAGCAACGTCCGAAATGTGCAAACTCCGACATCTATTTCGATATTTATAAATTCAAGATATAACGTTAACTGAACTGTTATACAGAAATCAAACTATAAAACTTGTGTTTTGATAAAAAAAAATAAGCAAAGCAAACCAAAAAAAATTACCCTTTTAACGGCAAAACGATTAATTTATCCAATATTCAACACATGTATTTCCATTCAAATTATGCCCTTGAACTTTAACGGTTGATTGTCGTTTCGTGCCAATACCAGTTCGTGCCACTAATATTTGTGTTGTTTATTTTTAAAGGTAAGTTTCGTGAGAAATAAATGTGTTTGAAAACTTTCTCGCATGGTAATGGTATATAAAATTCAACTCATCGGACAAATTCAAGAACACAATGACACTTACCAAGTTTTCTGAACAACCGTACACAGCGCAAAATGCGGGAGCCGCGTGATGTCTATTTCCATATCCACGGGTGTGTTTATGTCAAATGCTAGTGTTTTTCAATAGATCGTATACTTATCTAAAAAACGGCGAAGTAGCGTTCACTTTAATTATTTTGATGATGTTATTTTGTAAATACTTTCTCGCGTTCTTTTCGAACGTTCATTGGCAGCCATATTGAATGTTGGTTGTATACTTCCGAAATTATGTGTTTTAATGACTCTCAAAAATGTTTTTAGTGCAGAAATTGTATTTTTAAGTATCAATTTCTCGGATTTATTTTATATATTTTGTTAACTTATTTGCGTTTAAATTTGATTGTTTGTTGTTTACTTGCGAACTATTTTTCATGTGTACGCTAGTGGATATGTAATCAGGTTACCATATTTACATTAATGAAATTTAACTGTTGTTTGTTTTTGTTTGTTTTGTTAATATTTTCTAAACGGGTTCAGCTATGTATGTTAAACGCAATATGAATTTATTTATTAATTTGGGAATAAAATCGCAATATGTATTAATTAAAATCAAATTTGAAGTGTCTATCGCGTGAATTGTCTCCTTGGGTTGAATTGTGTTTGGGTTGCTATTAACGCTATTAACGCTTCCGGCGAGAACTCATTTTATAGCGATTGCGCAATAAAAAACACCACTTTTTCGTAATTTTATCAAAAACTGGACTTTTCCCAGATATGACGAATACGCCATCGTGTAGATCGAGTTCTGGTCCATATACATGTCAAATTTCAGCAAAAGTTACAGACCAGTTTTCAAGACTCCCAAATCGCTGCTATACGCTGGAGCTTAACGAATTTTAGCCCCCTTTATCATTCGTTCGATTGAACGTCATCAATGATGACGTCCAATACAGCACTCATTCCATATGCCAAGTTTCGTGTCGGGACGGAAAATGGGACCCACTGAGTGAGAAACATTCAAACGTAGGTGCATTCCAATAACAGGTGAGACATCAATTTTTCTATATAAGCCTGAATGTTCTCCTGCGACTTATGTTAATATGAACACAATGTATTTACGTAAAATATTCACTCTTGTTGGAAAAGTTGCATCGTGATCGTCGAAAACTAAGAGTCCGTGCCAATAAGAAAATAGGACTTTACCATAAAATTATGAAAACAAATTGAAGAAGGAGATACGGATATGAGACGGGTCATGCGAAAATAGGTCTTATGTAATATGTATCCCAAAACAAGAATCGTCAAGAGCTACCCTGTCCACTTATGAGCCCACTTAACATAAGATGACGTTATAGCTTGCAATGAGATCTATGTTTTTCAATCGTTTGAAAAATGCAACTTTTGTACAATAAGTACTCACATAACAATGGCTACGTTTTAATTAAATATCGGGTGTGAAAAGCGTGTACCATGAAGTAATTATTGAGGCTACGCAACTTCTTTATCTCAACTAATCTGCTCTTGTGTTTTGTTTCAAAGCCAATTGGCCGATTTATAATGCATTCATATAGTTAATAAAACATAATACATCTTTCGCATTAACAGCTTCAATTCAATTGTTGGTATTGTTAGAATTACACACATGTTTAGGATTTTAATTACAATCTTTATGTGCCTTGGATTTCACTTCTCGGTATGTACGTATTGTATGCATTGTGGCTGTTTATGCTTATGTTAGGTATATAGTTGAAAGGATACAAATGAAAGAAATCAACATAAATAATTCACTTGAGTTTCATGAGTTCTAAATTTGGTAAAATGCACATGACACACGTACAATTATAAAGCTAATTACTTATTTGACATTTATTTTTAAATTGTTGTCATTGATCACTGTTTCTTAGTAAATTTATACCATCACTCATTTTCAATATATATTATTGTTCAAAGCATTATTTTCCATTTCAATAACTTATAAGCCATTTGCAAATCTCAAACGAAATGTTGTCACGTTTTTACTAAATCATGTTTGCAAATGAAAGCTTAATTAAATGGTTTATTTCTAGGAATCCACGACCTGTGGGCAAACAAAATGTCATGGTAGGTGAAACGATGATACAATGTATAAATAGATTTGGGTATAGATAAACAATCTACAGTTGGTTCGATAGCATTTCATTCGCAAACATATTTTGCAAGCCTGACAGAGCCAGAAGCAATACAATTGACAATCAGTTCCGACTTGCTTCTATTTGACATTTCATCTCCCTTCTACCTATTTAAGATGTCCATAATCAT
This sequence comes from Dreissena polymorpha, assembly GCF_020536995.1. Lineage (NCBI taxonomy): Eukaryota > Metazoa > Mollusca > Bivalvia > Myida > Dreissenidae > Dreissena > Dreissena polymorpha. The sequence goes on from NC_068360.1 coordinate 88,287,791, forward strand.
CCTAGTTCCATGTTTTTATGATAAATTTCCTTTTCATTGATGAACATATGTTCATATTATTTATGATCACATTTCGATTGTGGTGATCACATATTCGTTTTTATTGATTTTTAAATGCTCATTGTGTATACGATCCAATGTCTATTTCATCAAAATTCACATTTCCATTTTAACGATGTTCACAAAACAACCAATTAAAGTTGTATTTTGCGTAACAGTATTACCGGTCAAATATTTGGTATTTAAGGGCGTCAACCAATTGATTGCAATTCCTGATTTGTGAACATTTGTTTTATGCTTTCCGGTGATTTATAGAGATATATCAGTGAATTAAAACTGATAATTTCACTGTTAAAACAGTGAAAATTATTAGTGGAAAATTATCGATAGTTTTCACTGTTTTACCGGCACTATTTTTTTTACCCCATTGTGACCCCCACGCATTCTTCCACCAAGAGCGAGAAATCTTCGATGAATATTTATATCAACATACGGAGTAACTTCCCTTGAACATACATGTACACACTGTCGTCTGCTTTTTAAACCTTTACTCTGAAACTTAAGAATGCATGAAATGGAAAACGATAAAATTAATTTAATGTTCTCGGATATTTTTGATTTTGAAGATTATTTTAATGAAAATACAGAAAATCTTAATGAGACATCAAGTTTAGCAGAAGAAACAACAGCAACAGTATCAGCAGCAACATATCTCAAACAAAAAGAAAATGAACACTTACCTTTAAATTAGCAATTATCACCATTTGTTCAAGATTCCTTATTTTCAGAAGGATGCCTTCTCCGATTTTCCAGATCCATGCACCGTATTCTTTTTTGGATGAAGTTTTTCAAAGGGACACAAAACAATTACAAAAGCTTTATTTTAATTGTAATATGCAATGTTTCCTTTTGATTTTTTTCCAAATTTATAGCCAAGACTATCAATAAAATAACTTTTTTTACAGTGCAAGAAAACACTTAATCCAGACATTAAATGATGAGAACATCCCAGCTCACCAGATCGTACGAATTTCAGGCCACAAAAAATGTCAATAGTCTAAATAAATATAGTGGGATAAACAAGGATCAATCAAAACAGATTTCAGAGATTCTCTCACATTCAAACCAAACTGCGACCATCTGCAGGAAGATCTCCATCGGTTGTGGCAATGGGAGAAACTCTGGGGAATGTCATTCCACACAGAGAAGTGCAGCATCCTGCGAGTCCACAGAAAACGATCCCCAATACTGCACAACTACACCCTCAAAGGCAATATACTTGCCAGTGAAGAGACGTCAAAGTACCTCGGAGTGGAACTGACGAAAGACATGTCCTGAAAACCTCACATCCACTACGTAACACGGAAAGGAAACAGCACGCTGGGTTTCCTCCGCAGAAATCTAAGGATTGGCAACGAGAATGTAAAAAGTGCTGCCTACTTTTCACTCGTCCGTCCACACCTGGAATACTGCAGCACGGTCTGGAACCCATACCAGAAGGACCAGATTCACTGGAGATGGTCCAGAGAAGGGCAGCCAGGTATGTGACGAACCGCTACCATAACACTAGCAGCGTCACATCCATGCTTGATCACCTGCAATGGGAAACCCTGGAGTCAGGGAGAACAAAGGCCCAGCTGACGATGATCTACAAGATATCAAACAATCTCATAGACATCCCAGCAGCAAAATACCTCTCCCCAGGCTCAAGCAGAACCCGATCAAGCCATGACATCAAGTTCCTGCCTATCTCCCTATCGACACCCTACTACAGGCATAGCTTTTTCCCCGGTATTATACCGACCTGGAACAGCCTACCAGCCGCTGATGCAGAATCCCCTGACTTGGTATCCTTCAAGCAGGGACTAGCAAACTTAAGTTTCTAATCAAGTCGTCAGCGCCAGCTACAAAGTAAACCCCAATGACACCTCATGGCTGTGCCGGTTGAGGTTCAATCCTCTCCGCGGCCACCGTAGCCGGAGAGGCATGAGGTAGAGGGATGAAACGTAGCTGGGGACGCATCTGTACTGTACTCTTCTGACTTTTAACTATCAAACTCTTCTCACTTTACTATTTTCCCATTCTTACTTTATATCCTCACCACCTGTCGCATAATTGTCAAGTTTGACGGCAGCGACGGACGATGTAGATGTAGATGTAGAAACTGCTGTAGCAAAGCAGAATCTGCAACAACGTCAATGAGTGATTTACTGATGGGAAGAGGATTCTTTGTAAACTCAAATTTCCACGGCAACGTTACTTTCAATTTTCACAGCTCTGAAATGGGTCTGTCCCAGAAGAATGTGTTTAATCAACAAGTGAAATCTCCAACACCAACACCGAATGTTTTGTCTGATTTTCCTGATCAACCACGCTACAAGCGTATTCGCATGATTCCAGACAGTGATAGCGATTAACTAGTTTGTGATAAAATTGGCACGAACACTTACTGTTGATTTGTTTTCCAGTTAATTCCATTTAATTGTTAACACCCCTTTCATGTGCATTTTGTTAAAAATGGCGAAGCAGGTTAGCGTTATTTACGCTATAAATAGACTCCGCATATTAATACGCCAACATGACATAAACAAATTGTGTCATCATATGATTATTTATTTTTTAAATGATGTTATCGGTGTGTTTTTTCTTTTCACTTGATATGTGTTGCATTGTTAATACAAAAAAGTTATTGTTTAACGTTTGTTTTCTTGTGAACTATTTGCAACGCTTATTGTAAAAGCGGTAATGATATTTTGGGGCGCCCAATGGGAAATTGGTTTGAACGGATTGGCAAACGAATACAATTATTAATTTGTGAGCATAAAATAAAAAAGAAAATTTGTTGAATTGGGTGTTATATCGATTTTAATTCACTCATGATCATAGAAAAAAAATATTTTCACGAGTGGCACAGCCACTCGTGAAAATATAATTTTCTATAATCACTCGTGAATTAAAATCGATATTCCACCCAATCAAACAAATATCCTCTATATGATTGATGTTATGGTATCAATACTTACTGGTTCCTTCTCTTCAGATACGTTAGAGGAGCCGTATTGTTGCAATAAGACGGGAGGCAGTATTGAGGAAGGGGAATGCTGTTTCTCCAGATCTCAGAGCACATATGTGGACCACTGTTCTCACCCAATGGTAAACTCCACAGGGCTACCGTGGTGTAAGCGATATGAGAAATGATTCACTCAGTCGCAGTAATAATTCTTAATTCAAATAAAGGTATATGTGTTATTAATTATAAGATTATGGTCATTCGCATAAAACGGGATATTGTGTTACTCCGAATTTAAGTCAATACATTGATTACATTGATGTATACCCATAATAAAACTTATTTGCCTTCAGGTAATAATACAACACTAAAATAACATATGTTTATTGACTTCAGCACAATTCATAATTATCTTTTTTCCAATTAGCAATTACGTCAAAATAAACGGACTAAACTTTTCTTTATATGTATGTATTATACAGTGGACAGGAAATGGACCCAGTCATAGGGGTACAATTATTAAGTGATGAGCTCGTTAACATAGACTCTGAGAAGATGCTATAAAAACATGGGACCTGTCATAAAAAGATAAGATGACCTTTCTGCCCTAAAGTAAGGGGTCATAAAGTGTCTTCTAAGAAAAATAACAATATTGACAGGTTAGCTTAAAAAAACATAGAATTATACGATTTATTTATTTATTTTTTGTTGGTGAACCAAATGGCCAATGAAATCTATTAATTGTACTGTTAAGAGATAAATTACTTGATTTCTTTTGCTTTTTGCTAGTGTTCAGTCAGATTTTTGAAGTGCTGTCAACATTTATTGTATGTTATTGTAAAATTGATTTTGTTTAAAACTGTGTTAGTAATACTCTTCATAAAATAATGGAGGATAATGAATATGTTGATTTAGTGAACTTTCTCACTTTGGAAACTTGTCCTGTGCTTATGAAGGGAACTGATCGTGTAAATATCAACAGGCGTCACCAGTTCAAAATTAAGGCAAAGAAATTCTTCTTGAAGGGTAGGATATTTCAAAATTGCATTTTCTCCCTGAATTTCTCTGATCAAAAATTAACTACAAGTAACGGTGTCTAGAATAGCTCCCAGATGTGATCATAGTGTTTATTTTAAGTTATTAATTACCCTTAGGCAGGTTGCATATTTCTTTATGAAAACTGGCAATTTAAATTAATATCTCAAAGACCTATATAGAATACATGTTATCTATAGGTCTTTGAATATCTTAAGATGAAAATAATGAAAAAAATAATATGGTGGTAGTTCTGTTTGTTCATGGTTATGTGTAGCAATACATTTGTAAATTTCATTTTGCTCGTTAAACTAGCTTTAAGATTCACAATGCTATTGCTCATGCAGTTGGCAATAATGATGAATATGGTGGTTGTGGTAGTTAACAAATAGTTAAGCTCAGAAGTGACATTTTAAAGACCAATTGTGATGTAAATTAAATTGACATGGGTATATGTGTTGTGATCCTGGTTAAGTGTAGCTATCAGAGATTTTGGAGACTAAACTCTCAGGTAGCTATAATAATGTTGCTGATGGTAGTGGTGTTGTGTACATTGTACAAAATGTCTAGCCTTTAGACTAACTCTCAGATAGAAAATGATGTTAACCATGTCTACATTAATATGCATTTCATGCCCCACATCCTTCAATAATATATCAATACATTTAATAAAATTATTAAAAGTTGTTTTAATAACATTAATGACAACATACTTGTTTGAATTTGAACATTTCTTGATCATACGGCCCCGACCATACGGTCCAGCTTAGCGGACTATACGGCCCAGATTAGAAGTCTATATGGTACAGATTTGAGGACCATACAGATTTTCTGAATTAATATTCATTTCGTGTTCCGCTTTTTTCAATATTGTATCAATAAATCAATAAAAATATTAAAGTGTCTGTAATGCAATTAATTACAACATAGTTGTTTAAATTTTAAAGTGGTTGCAATGGCATTAATGACAACATACTTCTTTAAATTTGAATGGCAATTGTTCTATTATTTCATCGTTTAATGACACATCAATTATCAATTAGTGTAATTGTTAATATGAAATAATATGTGGAACACTGTATTATGTGAATTTGGAATAAGACATCAACTTGGGAATGGACATCATTTTGGTGATTTTCTCAAACAAAACCATTCATGATCTCAATTAATTTTTGTAATATTTCATCTATACTTTAAGCTTAATAAGCAATTTTCCATGACTTTTTATTAACAGTGATTGTATTTTTATCCCTTTTAATGTATTTTTAAAATGTGTTCATGCACTGCATTATTTTATGGGGATTAAAAACAAATTCAATAAAAAATCCAGTTGTGTAGTGTAGTAAAATCAATGTAAATGATGCTTTTATATATGCAAGTATCTATTTGAATTATAATATTTCAAACTTAATAAATACAACATGTAAAACTTCATATTATGCACTGTTGAAAAATCACAATTTATTCCCGAATTGACGTCTTATTCCAACTTCACATAATATTGTATTGTGTCATAAATTGGACGTTTTGCTTTTATATTTTGCATACTTCTTTACCAACATAACCCAAATCTATAAACAAGAGCAGACAACTGTATAAAGCATTTTGTAAGAATTATGACCCTTTTTCCACCTAGAATGCATATTACCCGGTATTGATAAATCTATGTGTACCCACCTCTAAATTGTATGTCCCTTGACATTTTGCTTTTATATTTTGCATACATCTTAACCGACATGACTCCAATCAATTAACAAGAGCAGAAAACTGTTTCAAGCATTTTGTTAGAATTATGGCCCTTTTTCCACTATGAATATGCATATTATTGATAAATGTATGTTAAAGTTTGCGTACCACCACAAACAAGAACAGACAACTGTATCAAGCAGTTTGTAAAAATTATGTTCCCTTTTTATATTTAGAAAATTGAAAATTTTGTAAATTTTTATGTTTATGTTCACTTTATTCCTAAAGTATCAAAGCTTTAAATTGCTATCATACTTGCAACACTTACTTTCATGAGGGAACTGTGCAAGCAAAGTTATGTAACTCTGACTGGCATGTTGATAGAATAATGGCCCCTTTTATACTTAGATAATTGAATATTTGGTTAAGATTTGTGTCTTGGTCCATTTTACCTAAGTATCATAGCTATTGCTTTCAGACTTGGAAAACTCGCTAACTATCATAAAGGGAATGTACAGGGCAAGTTACTCTGGTTGACATTTTAACGGAAATAGGGCCATTTTTTGTCTTAGTCACTATAAATTTTTTGTTAAATTTTGTGTTTGGATCCACTTAACTTCTAAAGAATCAAGGTTATTGCTTTGAAACTTCAAATACTTCTTACTATCATGAGAGTACTGTACCTGGCAAGTTGAATTTGACCTTAACCATTGAATGACCTCGAATCTCAAGGTCAAATTAATAAATTTTGCTTAAATTGCCAAAACTTCTTTATTTATGATCAGATTTGATTCATACTTTGACAAACAACACTAACCTGACATACCACAATGGACTCCACTCATACCATCCCCCACACCAAACCCCAGAATCCCCCCCCCCTCAAAAAATATTGTATGTTCCTATTTTCTTATTTTTGAAAGATCATATAACAAAAGACCACACCCCCACATTATACCCCATCTCGACCACCACCCCTACCCCATCCCCCACCCAAAAAGATTTTTTTCAAACATGGTAAAACAACACACAAAAATTTAATTTATTTTTGAAGGACTGTCCAACCAACCCATCCAAGCTATTGCTATCAAACTTGAAATAAAATCTTATTAGTTTATTTTAAGTCTTTACAAATGTTCAATATATTGTGGAAAATATTCCTGAACTCAGAATCATCTATAACATACAACTTCTTTAAAACATAAGCGATCAATATGTTAATTATGGTCCTCTTCTACTTAGAAGATGACTATATTACCTTGACCTTATTGAATGTGAACTATTTCCCCATGATGGCTTAGGTTATACTGTCAAGCACTGTCTTCTGCCAACTCTTGTAAAAGTATAGCAGTTATATTTCCAAGACCCACTCACTGATGGCATTAATGATTTTGATGGTAGTGATTTTGATCATGATGTTGTTGTCCTGATCAAGGCAATATAAAGAAGTGAAACTCCAGCTGCTGGAGCAGTATTGAATTTTCATTAAAAACAATTAGTTGGTCCTTTATTTAAGGCAAGTGACCGATTGCCCAAACAGTACAAAACAGCACAATACAGCACAATACAAACCAACATAAACACAAAATATGAATAAAGCTGGGGTCACCGCCTTGGAACGGTCAATGCAAAGCATTGGGGGTTTAAACCTGGTTATAGAGCGCTCAACCTCACACTTGGCCCAGCAATATTCATAATACATTTAAGTGTAAATAAAATTTAACGTCATAGCATTGTAACTCAAATTAAACAATAATAAAAGGGAATTAAAACGCATTCAATTTAATTACTATTTAATTACTCAATTGCATTGAAGATACAAGAGTAACAGAATTACAACTTTTTGACGAACGATCAAATAAAACTATTAACAATTGTCAACTACATTCCTTCTTTATAGAAAAGATTTGAGAATGTAGAATCATAGAGTTAATATCTCAGATAATCATCGCGCAAATACAGGAAGAAGCAGCAATAATGGGTGAAAAAATTCCATATTACATAGCTTGGTTGTTTATGTGACTGCTAAACAAATTAAAAATAATTAAATCAAACAAGAAACGCCTATCAGAGAGAAAATATAAATAAAATGGAACAATATAAACCCAATGACCTATGCATGTAGATTACAACTGGGAAAGTCGGTCGTATGTCTCAAACGTGCAAGACCAGCTCTCAAATACAAATAATGATGGTAGTGGTGTCAATTGTTTTTTATGCCCCCCTTCGAAGACTTTGCTTTGTATAAATAATACTCATATAAGTCGCCCCGTTGTTATCATTATCAATTGCAATGTTATTATGTTTATCTTAAAATTTGTCATATCAGGTTTGTCATATCAGGTGTATAAAGAATTGAATGTAGGAACACCTACTTATTAACATTTTTGATCTACAATTAAATTTCAAGATATGGACCATCTTTTGTCTCTTGTTTGTTTCTTACTGATATACACGTCCCCCGTGTTTTTATCACACCTATGCATACCTGGGAACACACCAACATTGCCAATGAGCCTGGCATATAAAACATGTTATAAAATATTTCAGAAATACTTTCTATAACAACTTGAGTAAAATTCAGTAATTCAATTTCTTTCTCGCGAATCTTACACATACCTTGTATTGCTTGAACGTATGAATAATGAATGTATATTCATTGTTGGCTTCTTACATTCATTCATAACTTGAGATATTATAAGCATCAGCTGGTCAAGACAAATGTAAGTCACAACCACAACCATTATTATGATTTGTAATTACTTGGTCTTGAAATTTTCACCGGCAATATATATCAGCTGTTAAAGCCATATATAAGACACCACCGCCACCAAGATCATTATTTCACACTAATACTTGGTCTTGCACTTTGCACAGGCCATACATATCAGCTGTTCAAGACAATTATATAAGACACCACCAACATCATTAATTCTAACAAATACTTGGTCTGGCACTTCTCACGGGCAATACATATCAGCTGGTCAAGCCTAAAATACGACACCATCACCACTACCATCATCATTATTTCAAACAAATATTTGGTCTTGCACTTCTCACAGGCCATACATATCAGCTGGTCAAGTCAAATATAAGACACATCCACAACCAATTTCATGATTTTAGACATTTACCTGGTTTTTGCGCTTCTCATGGGCATTACGTATCATCTGGTCTTTCGGGGGGCAATTTGTATCAGCTAAGTCAAGCCAAATATAAAACAGAACCACCAACATCAATATGTCAGACAAATAATTGGTCTTGCATTTCTCACTGGCAATTCCTATCAGCTGGTCAAGCCAAAGATAAGACACATTACCAATGCCAACATCATTTTTCCAGCCAATTACTTGGTATTGCACTTCTCACTGGCAATAAGTATAAGATGGTTATGGCAAATTAAGACAAAACCACCACCAATTTTATTTTTTAGACAAATGATTGTTCTTGCACTTCTCACGTGCAATAAGTATTAGCTTTTTAAGCCAAATATAAGACACAACCACCACCAATATCATTATTTCAGACAATTACTAGGTTTTGCACTTCTCGAGGACAATTATTATCAGCTGGTAATGCCAGTTTGTATGTTGGTTTTGCAAATCTAAAAGGCAAATATTTTTGCAAGCAATGAAAAATATAATACACTGCTACCAAGTTACCAATATCATTATTTCAGTCAATGTTTAAGTGAGTCTTACATGAATCAAATGTAATTATATATTATAATAAATGTATTACTAGCTTTAGACAATACATCCAACACATCACCACAATGTTAATTTGAAACAATATTTTGGGAATATAAAAAAGTGGGAAAAAGCTAGAAATAGCCAAAAGAAATATATAATATTTCCAATACCAGCACACTTATTTTGGTAAATAACTTTACGAATAATGAAATAACTGTAAATGTATTACACAATAAAACAATATTCACTTTTTGGTTCCCATATCTTAAGTAATTTTGGCAGGATTTTTTTTAAATTAATTTACCAAGATAACAAATCATTATAATTCAATCTAAACACTTACAGACACTTAATACCTTAAGAATTAACCATAATTTCTACATATAAGCGTTCACAGAATGTGCGATATCTAAACGTTTTAAGTACACTTGTGGTAACACTTCAGTATAAACATATTCATAAAAATTTGGGTCCGGTTGTAAGCACATTGATTTTAAACAGTGACCGTTTTAACCTGTCAAGCCGTTTTACCTCGGGGCCGTTTAATTTTTACCAGCAATAATTTTCACCATTAATGTCCGGAAATAACAACAATCCGAACAGTAGTTTTTTGCATTCTTGATGAAAAAAGTCATTTTGTACTTTTAATATAAACAAAACTACTACAAATTAAAATTAAATAAGTGCTACTTGTATCGGACATCGGTCTTAATGTTTTCACGGTCAGCGGGTTTGTAATTCTCACGGGGGTAACGTTAGAAATGCAAGACTTCCGGTTTATCTTAAGAAATTCACGGTCTTGCAATTCTCACGCGACACCGGTTGTTTTACAATTTCGTGGAGTCGGGGCGCTTGTTCTTTCAACCCGCGGTCTAAGAAACCTGCCACTGCGATATATGACTTGAGCAATTATGTGTCATACAAGCATTTCAAATACCAATATGAATTAAAAATGTGTGTTGCCAATGACGCAACTATGTACCTGTATAAGGTAAAACCGCTTAAATTTGGTACGTCTTTCCGTCAATTGTAAGTATATATTAAATAATCGCCGTGATAATACTAACATATTAAAAAACACGCCATGTACACATATTTATAGCACATTTTTCAATCGAAACGACTAAACAATCACTTTGATTATAAAATGCGTTCAGCTATGTAGACAAGTTTAACAACGTACCCAATCAAATAATTTGAAACTCGATACATACAGTAAGGAAATCGTACACGGGGGCATACATGTTAGCTTTTGAATTCTATTGAATCAATAAGGAAGTTATTTCAGTCCAATCGACTGCACTGTAATGCGGTCCGTTTGTTAGAAGTGTGTGTCAAGTTTACCTTGAACACGTTTTACTGATGAATATGATTGAAAAGTTCATTTGTGTACATACGATACTATTATTTTGCATTGGATTGCTAAATGTGGTAAGTAATTTGTGAAAAAAAATCACTTTAATTTATTATTATTACAAGAGGCATTTTGTCATTTGCATTACACAACAAGACAAGCGGGCAAGCATTTCATTCATGATAATTGTTCTCGAGCTTCAGTAATCTTATTAATGTCATGAATTGTCAACACTGTATTATTGATAACACTGTATTATTGTTAACACTGTATTATTGTTAACACTGTATTATTGTTAACACTGTATTATTGTTAACACTGTATTATTGTTAACACTGTATTATTGTTAACACTGTATTATTGTTAACACTGTATTAGTGTTAACACTGTATTAGTGTTAACACTGTATTACTGTTAATACTGTATTATTGTTAACACTATATTATTGTTAACACTGTATTATTGTTAACACTGTATTATTGTTAACCTTTGAAAATCATGAAACTCCAGAAGCATTATCAGGCGAGAAATTTCGATTAACATCCGCTTACCTTTTATTTAAGCTAGGTGACCAATTGCATAAACATTTAAAAACAACCCAGCGTTAAAAATAAATAATGATAAAAACTGTGTTTACCGTTTAGAGCGGTCAATGAAAAGCATGGAGAGTTTAAACCGGTTGAAAGCATTGCCAATCGCAGTATAAGCTCGTGCTGGACCAATAACGGACACAACTCCACAAAGTTCCGATTGGAATTTATTTTGGCTGTTAAACCTTAAGCACGAACGCTTTCCAAAGTCCACACAGAATAGTCTTCTCAACCAAATATATGCGAGACCCTAAATCGCCTGCGAGAACAAAATTGTGACTCCTATATAGTAATATGTTTATCGTGTACTGACTAACCGATTTATAACAAAAAGTGAATAGTTATATACCCATGAAACAGTAAACGGCTATATGTCATAAAACAGGAAGAGGTAAGCAAATTTAGAGGGGAAATAATTTATTATTACCATTGAGACATGTAGGATTGGCATTATCGCACAAACCGTCTGGGTAAATTAATGTATACATCTGGGTAAATTAATGTATACATCTGGGTAAATTAATGTATACATCTGGGTACATTAATGTATACATCTGGGTAAATTAATGTATACATCTGGGTGAATTAATGTATACATCTGGGTAAATTAATGTATACATCGACCTAAGGCAACACCATGAAATCGTTGTTTTTGTAAATAAAAGATTTTATGAAATGTAAAGTTGATTAAGTAATTTCGTTACTTTCGGAATTAATCACAAAGCACACACGTGTAAATATACATTTACTTTATGGCGATTTAAATTATGAAGACAATTATAAGACAAAATTGTACATGTCTGCTTTGCAATAAATAAATTGTATATGTAGGACAGTCAATAATATATTGTGTATATTCGTCAATGCGTTCGTATTTCAGAACAGCATGCAATGTGGCGAGAGAAAATGCAAAGGTATGTAAAAAGGAAAGCATAAGACTTGTAACAAAGCTCTAAACGTTCCTTTCCATCAATATCTTTAATATTCATCACTGCACAGCATATTGATCAGAATAAAAATTTAGAATTCTAAGTGTATACTACATGTATAATGGCAAAATTTACGAGATTAATATAAATATTTTTTTAAGTTAATTGAGTCATTTTTGCATCTGTTGAATCAATTAATAGTAAAGGTACCTTCTGGGAAATGTGCCAAGTATTATGCAGGATGGTGTAATTCGTATGTTTACTATAGACTACATTACTTCTTCATGCCAAAGTAGCATGTATAATTTCAACAAAACATCGTAATTTCTGTTTCCAAAAAAAGTGCAGCTAAAAATGTATATTGATATAGTTTAAACTGATCGGAGTCCACTGACCGAGAGCATCTTAACAGAATTAGACCACTATCAAAAAGTTCAGCATCTAGTGTTTTTTTCTAGAGGAACTAAACGGAACGGAAGTGTACTGCTGCACCAAAATTGGCCAGGTGTCAGCTATAGGAAGCTGCTGCTGTAAGAGGGTCAATGACAGCTTTGTCGGACACTGCGGGCCATTTGAAAAGTCTTACAATGGTTTAGCATGGTGTAAGTTATCAACATTTTATAGATTGCCACATTCTTGAACGTAAAATACGATTTTACTGGCTGAATAATTTATTCGCTTTTGTTTGAATCCAAATAATTTTGGCTTAAATCGGTAAAATCCATCTGTGTTTGAAACAGAATTTTCTTAAATAAGTGAAAATATATTAGTGGTTCTCTGAATCTTTGCGCGACAAGTAAATGTGCTACGTAAAACCGCTATATATATTACACCTCCTCTCATAAAAGACAATCGTCTAATGATAACAAAAATCCCTGGTTTAACCAAGAATGCCGTTTAGCAAGTTCGGAATTTAAAAAATATCGAAATATATTTCTTAAGGATTAAACCAATGCAATTAAAAGACATGCATTCTTAAACTCAAAAACTAAATACACATGTACAAAGCGCTGAGCAAAATGTAAATTTAAGACCCACGAAACGCACTATCTTTCGAAATTGAGCAAATCGAACCCTAAAGAGTTTTGGAAAAAAGTAAATAAACAGTACAAAAAAGTACAAAACAAAGCGAATAATTTAAGTACGTCTAGCCTGTACGAGCACTTTAAGAACCTTTACTCCACTGAAGAAACCCCCGAAAATGCCTTGCCCGAACACACCGTAAACACCCAAGATATCGAATTAGATAGAGAATTTAGCATATAGGAAATCATTAAAGCAATACGTTCACAAAACAACAACAAAAATGGTGGTATTGATAAACTATGTGCAGAAGTCTACAAATGCGCAACCAGCGAAGTAGCGCCGTTTATGCTTAAGTTATTTAATAGACTACTCGACAATGGGGAATACCCGGAGTCATGGAAAGAGGGCATAATTGTACCTATCTTCAAAGGCGGAAACATAGAAAATGAAGCGAATTACAGAGGAATCACTTTAATTAATATCCTTCAAAAATATATTCAACTGTACTTTTAAATCATTTGACCAAATGGTCCGAAAAACATGAAACTATCATAAAAAACCAATTTGGTTTCCAAAAGGGTAAATCAACAATAGATTGCATCTTCGTTCTGCATTCTATAATCACAAAACACTTAGTCAAAAAATGAAATTATATTGCGCCTTCGTGGATTTTGAGAAATGTTTTTATAAATTGGAGAGAACATTTATTTTCCAGAAACTTATTAATGAAAATATCAACTCCAAATTTCTTAACGCGGTCAGAAGTATGTACAGTACCGTTAAAGCATGCGTGCGATATAATTCTACGTACTCGCCTTTTTTCGAGTCAAACATCGGGGCAAAACAAGGTGATCAAAGCTCAACGTTACTCTTTCTCTTCTTCGTAAACGATATTCTCACTAACATTAATGAAAACATAGACGGACTATTTACGTTAGAAAACCAAAAGCTATTCCTGTTACTTTTTGCCGACGATGCCGTTTTGTTCGCACATACTCCGCAAGCGCTCTCGTCCATGCTTAAAGACCTCGAAAATTACTGCCAACAATGGCGCCTATCTGTCAATACTAAAAAAACTAAGATCATGATTTTCAAAAATGGAAGGCATACGAATTATGATTTTGTATTTAACAACGTTACACTAGAAACTGTCACTTCATTTAAATATATCGGTGTGCATCTCTTTAAAAACGGCCATTGGAATAGAACACAGAAACATATTGCAAAACACTCACAGTCAGCGCTCCATAACCTATTTATCGTTTTTAATCAGTTAGGACTAAGCACTAAAGAAAAATGCAACTTATTTGATAGTCTAGTAGGTACAAAATTAACATATTCAGCGGAAATATGGGGTTTAAAAGAAAGTAACGATATAGAACTAGTACACCGAAAATCTCAGGAAAATCCTTACAGTTAGAAAATCAACAAATTCAGATGGTCTATATGGAGAATTAGGAAGGTACCAAATTATTATAAAACAAAAACTAAAAGTACTTAAATACTGGATAAAAACAATAAACCCGAATAACAAAGTATTAACAAGAAATATTTATCATATGTTAAAAGAGGACGCTGATGAAAATATCACATACGGAAATAAAAACTGGGCCTTTGAAATAAAATCTCTACTAGAAAATATTGGACTAGCACATATCTGGTGGAATCAAAACGAAGTTTTACCAAATGATTACGATCTAAAAATTATATCAGATCGAATATATGATATCTTTTAACAGTCGTGGTACTCAAACATAAATAATTCAAATCGACTAGCCTCTTATAGCACCTGTAAGGAAGATTTTGAATTCGAGACATATCTTAATCGCATAAACGTAACAAGATTTAGAATTGCCCTAACTCAGTTCAGAATATCGGCACACAATCTTGCGATTGAGAAAGGACGACATGAAAATATCCCAAAAGAAAATATATTGTGCAAATATTGTAATATGAAAGTAATCGAAAGTGAATACCACTTCTTACTTGTATGTCCAGCTTATACCACAATCAGAAAACAATATTTGAAACCATATTACTGTCACTGGTCATCAATAAACAAGTTCCGGTCTCTTATGTCGTCAAAATCCACTAAAGTAATAAACAATTTATCGAAGTACATATATTATGCAACACGATCACGAACTCTTATTACCCCGAATGTACGCTAATTAAAAAGCACACTAATGTATCTTGCATCATGTATAAGAAGATAGTTTAAAGTACGCTAAATCATAAAGTTATTATTTATAATAAAGCCGTCATTGATATGTGCAACTAACTTATATATTTTTCTTAAGATCATATTGCGTTTAACGCAAAATAGCTCTAATCGATATGTGTAATGAACTTTTTGTAACTCATTTTAAATTTATACAGCAACATTTTGTCGCAATAAATATTTTCTATTTTGAAATTCTAAGTCACCTGCATGGAAATACATGTTTGTTGTTATTGTTCTATGAACTATGTACTATGCAAATTTTGCTTGCATGGCACTTACATCTATGTTAAACCTTTTCAGATTAATGTTTGTAATATTTCATGTTCCTCTCACTTTTAACGCTATAACTCTTTTGTTGGCTATAAGTATGCATTGTGCTATTTTATGACAGAATAAAGATATATATGTATTATACTATTTTAACAGTCCAGGTCACATTTGTCTTAAATGTTTGTAACGCTAGGACAAACATCGATTACATTCGAGTTATATGTGTCCCGTTTAAGTTAATTTTCAAAGAGTTATCCCACACTAGATTAAATAATCACAAACCACATTCCATTAACAATGTGTTTCTGTCTTTATCTCTATTATGTATTTATGATGTTACACATGTGTTGTCTAAAATCTTTAAAGAATGCATGTTTGCTTTTTTATTCAAGCATTAATACTGTGTGTTCAAGCATTTTATGTGCTTTAGGGGTGGCTGCCATACTCATCATTGCGATAAGTGGCGTAACCATAGCCACATTCATTGTTGTGAAGAGGTGCCTTTGCAAGAAAAGACAAACCACGACCACACTGACGCCACAACCAGAGATACTCCACCTGTCCGACGATCATGAGATTTAAAATAAATACATGCACACATAAATCATAGTAACGGACATCATAGATTTGTTTTGCTGAGATCAAAAGTAATCTCAGGGAATGAAACACATTTATGTTTGAAATATTTTTCTCAATTTCCACTGTTGAATATTATAATACATGTTTTGAAAATAATGTTCTATCTGCCAACGATACTAACTAAGATATTTATGCTTTTGGTATTTCCAAGCGTACTATCCTATGCGCATGCTAGTTATGATCTCGATTGTCATTTTTATCGCAGGTTTGATGACAAACTTTGAAAAGATAACATATCTACATGTGCCATCCTGCTTTGTGATATCTTTTTATTTCCAAGGAAGCAAATATTAGATATATAACAAACATTTCCGAGTATATTTGCCAACGCCAGGAGTTACATGCAATCATAATAGAGACGAATATATTAAATTTAAAAGTTAAGTTTATGTTTGGTTTGCTTTTGTGATATATCTCATGACCTACTTACTTTCAAAGGGGCCTTTTCACAAATTTGGCATGTATTGAAGTTTGTCATTAAATGCTTTATATTGATAAATGTAAACATTGGATCTAAAAAGCTCCAATAAAAAATAAAAAACAAAAAGAAGAAAAAAGTAACCCTCAACTGGGTTCGAACCACTGACCCCTGGAGTAAAAGTCTATCACTTAGACCACTCGGCCATCCGTGCTCATACAGTAACGTAGGTATTTTATAATTTATATAAGCACTCCTCGTAGTTTCAAAAAATAAATTGACAACAACAGAACTCTCCTAATTATCAAATCGTTTCGCGTTGCAACGCTTTATAATTTTCAAGTTTTCAAATCGTCAAAAGATGCATATAATGGCTATATTAGAGCATGGTTAATGTTCAGTATTACTGTTTCCTCACAAATATCATAACTAAAACGAACATGTGCGAATCTGAAACAACTTTTTTATTTTTTTGCAATTTACCAAAACGTGAAAAGGCCCTTTTAAGTAAAGAGGCTATATTTGTGCTACCTTATATTTCGAAAACAATCGCCTGTACAACTTCCTGTGAAGCTTTGGTTATGAGTGTGTACTTTTGGAATATAATTCTCCTGACGCTCCTGTCTAGATTATATAGTGCAATAAGCAGATATAGGATAAATATCCCAATTCTTGCTTTTTTCACTAATGCTTCCGAGCGTTTCTATTACTTGCCGTCGTTTTTTATTCAAATAGTATTTACTTAGCAAGTTATCTCAGGACTGTTGGACGTGAATTGAATGAGTGTATGTAATACAAACGTGTTGTTCAATATATTACCTTGATAATATGGCAATATAACACTTTATGATTTTTGGCCAGTCTGGCATTGTTTGTATACAGATTGCAACTCTAGCCAATTACGCTTTATTTACATATTGTATTAGTGTTTGGAATGTTGTTTTAACGTTAACAGATATTCCCATACCTATCCATTATACAAACCCATAAATGTTGTATATACAAAATACTGCGAGAATTATAAGTAAACTACGTTACAAAAACATGATTAACGGAATTGAAATAAGTATATTATAATAGTTATTGGGCATGCCACTTTCAATACATCTACATTTAAATATTAAGATGCATATAACAACATACGTTCAATAAAAAAATAACCAGAAATAAGGACAAACATAAATTAAACATTTATACACAACAAACCGCTTTAGATCTTAGCCGGGCGGTGGGGAAGCCAACAACTATTATAATGAACCGTATCAATAACGTATAATAATAACAGAAGGAGACTTAGTAACCATACACAGTATGAGTAACTATACATGATTACCTACACTTACTATGGTACTATTTAGAGGTTAATACCTTGTTGCTTGAGGGCCAGAAGTGATAATCGGCCCGCTTAGTGAATAATCGCTCCGAAGGCCTGAGGGTAAATATCACTCCAGGGCCGATGATCACGTCTGGCCCTCAAGCAACGATAGTATTAACGTCTGTAATACTTAATCCCGTTAACTGTACTATTTATTACAGAACCAGCTTTTCGTACTTAAATTTTCATTAATTGATCACGCAACTTATAACGTATCTCATGTGACGTAATTTCTGTGACGAAACACAGTTTTAGCTAGACTCTCTGGATATATATATATATATATATATATATATATATATATATATATATATATATATATATATATATATATATAGTATATTGCAAAAATGCACTACGAAGTTGTAACATAATATATATATATAGTATATTGCAAAAATGCACTACGAAGTTGTAATATAAAGAGTCACTAGTATTCATCACATAAAACAAATTAAATGAAACGGTGATTATTTCTAACATCAACGCTAACTATTAATTCGCCATAACAATATGGCGCCAGTCTCAACGGCTTTATAGTTTTAGGATTGACCTTTAAAAAACAGGTTTGCGCCCTACTGTATTGATTGTATATCCCGTTAGCGCAGTGCGTTGTATGCGCTCTTCTCACTTTGCTTTCATTACCACTACAGGCGTTTGTGACCTGGTAAGTGGTCACCATACCGGAAAGAGTTGGGAGGGTCTTCAGGTACTTCGGCTGTTCACATTACAATGTCACACGATATTGATGATACCAGATTTGAAATGATTTATATTACACTGTGTAACAGAAACACAAACTAGTCATTATACCTACCAATATGCCGTCAGTATCAGCGTCTTCATATTTAGTTTTTTGGTTATTAAACTACGTGGTACTGTGGGCCCACGAAACAGCTCAAGCACAATCTACAAATAGTCCAAAATAAAATGGTTCGTTTTATTAACAATTCCCATAGTAGAACATCACTTGGTGTATCGAGTTTCTATAATAAATGCCCGAGCTATATGAAAGACAATTTTATCAAATGTACAGATGTCCATCAATATGGGAATAGATCAAGATTAAATTGTTATGTACCTCAAGTTGATGGCTTTACTAGTTCTTCATTTGACTACAATGGTATTAAGGATTGGAATTCATTACCTGATAATATAAAGTCCATCAAATCGAAATTTACTTTTAAGAAACTTGTTAAAAAACATCTATTAAATGAAATGAAGGAAGACGAGCATTCCATGTATTTTTACTTTTAGATTTGTATTTTTTTATGAAATTGCTTATTTTAATGCTAATTTGTATGAGTCTGTGTATTATCATGTCAGCGTTTGAAAGTCTCACTGTTTTAATATGTAAAAGAAATAATTTAAAGATCATGTCGTTTTTATCTTAAGAACTTAAACAAACTATATATTTATATTCACTTATAAGACCTGTTTGACAAAATCCAGTGACCCCGTTGGAAATAAGCTTATTCATGTTTACATGTCTAGGCTTTACGGGTTATCCTGTGTATACATCATGTCGTTATATAGGTTAGATCTGTGATAAAAGGCACTATTTACACTTAAAGTTACAATGTTAGCTATATCGTAGTACTAGTATTTGTACTTAACATGTTACGATATTGTATTGCATTGATTATATTGAACTGTAAAATGCTTGACATGTATACACAAATAAAACTAACTAATTACTTATTGATTATATTTCCCGTTAGCGCATTGGTTTTTACATGCTCACCTCACATTGTCACTTTGCTGTAATCCCTTGGTAAAAGTTGGTAAGTAGTCGCCATACCGGAAAGAGGTCGGGGGAGGCTCCAGGCTTTTCACAGCGCACAACATATGGATAATACCAGATTTAAAATAATTTTTATTACAAAATATAACATTTAATCATTTTTACGTGAAGAGAAAAATATAACACGACCGATGCATGTATTTCCAAATACCTACATACTTTGTGTATATACACAATAGTCACTCGTCAATTCTGAATGTATCCCTTTTATAATTCATTTGAAGCATACCTGCAGATAGTTGATTACGTAATGTATGTCAGAAACAATCTGTAAATAATATGAAAGCAAGTCAATTGTTATAAGTTATCTGCCTACTACTTAGTGAAGCTAAATAGGGATATACTATTGAAACGACTTACATCGTTTTTTTTTGACAATAATCACAAGATTTGTTATGATGGGGCGCTTTCATTATGACACTCATTTTAACATAATTACTCGAGAAGAGTATACAAAAACGCGACATTTTCAAAATTTAAGTTGTAATAAACGCTCGATGAAGAAAGATTTCGAGTGATTTAGTAGCCACCTCTGCGCATAGATTTGACTGAAACCGACATAGCTTGAACAAAAGCTTGCCTTCATAACAAACCAAGCGCTGATAGCCTAGTCCCGTGTTACAATAATTTTACTTTTGGAATATTATACTTTTTTAATTGAGGTATCTTAGTTTTTGTTTCGAATCTTTACTTTAACACTATTTTAAAAAACATAAAAGAAAATGATACTTCTTTCTTAATATAATACTTAAATAAAAAACGACAACTCTGCGTGGAGAATTATGAAGTAGCTCGCGAGTTATAGAAATTCATAATGACACACGACACCTATTTTTTACAGTGAAGTAAATTATATATATAAGTTATTTAAGCGTATGTGAAAGATTTATATTTTAAATTTTAAATTTGGCCAGTTTAACCTTTAATATGGATTCAATAGCTAATGATCGCATAATCCATTTGAAATGGACTCGAGACGCCAGTTGATGCCTGGCTTTGTTGCTGTATCTTGTATTCTGCACCACAAACGTTCCAATGTACGACCATCATAGACAGCCATATCGACATGTCTTTGAAAAAGAAAACTATTATAGCATTCTGAGATAAACTAAGTCCAGTTAAGCTCCGTTAACCAGTGAGTATTCCTAAGAACGATATCAATCACAGACCAGACTATTAACCACAAACCTTGTACGGCATTGGAATTGAACAATTAATTTAATGAGGTTCTCACATTACGGTCCTTTCGTATTCCGAAAGGTAATTCGTGTATGCTTCCGATTAAAGCATCGTTAAAGGTGTTTATGACGCTCAGTATTGAAAAGCTCAGCTGACGTTCAAGGTCACGGCCTCTAGATAAAAAAAGTTTCCTGTAATATATGGGTGTCATTATATCAGATTAACGATCACACTTAATATCTTAATATCTACCTTAAAAACATTCACTTTCGTGTAAGCATTACAGTTAAAAAAGTTTCAATTTACGTGAATGAAAATTCTATTTTGACACGATATAAATTAAATCGGTTCAGTCTTTGCAACATTCCAGTATTTTGTTTGCACATCTAATGTTTTCGAATATGATCAAATGCATTAAAAAATCGAAAATTCAGCCTGTGTTTTCAAAATGTTAAGGATTGACACGTACAAATAATCGTCGAACGGCTTAGTGGAAACAAACAATTGTTTTACTTTACCTCACCTCGACTGAAGGACGAGATTCGTTAGCTGATTCAGCAACCCCAACATGCCTGCTTTAATTTTAACGTCAATATACTGTCGATTTATGGGCAAATTATGCGACAATTTGCGATTATTGTTATGAACGAAAGGAATTCATCGGAAATTATCATGAATAAACAAGGCATGCCTTAGAAACCAATAGCTTCTTGTTCCTATTTGATTTCTATGAATATTGAATTATTAATAGCGCCGTCGAGATGACGTTGTGATAAACACAAAAATCATTAGTTTATCTACGCGGTATGAATACGGGATGAAAACAATGTTCAATTGTTACATATTGTAAAACTTCTGTGTCTTGATTTCTTCATTGATGGGGAAGCCTTAGAAACCTTCTTATTCAAAAGGTAATAAAAAATCCCGTGTCATTTTTTGGTACTTTGGATGCACACGATACTTATGTTTTTGCCTAATAGTGTATAAAACATTTTGTTTGTTCACAGTTTATTGATTTCGGTGACGGTTCTACTCTTTTTTTTTTTGTTCAGAAAACAATAATAACTCGTGTACATCATCTAATAAGATAGATATAGATTTCGTACATGGTAGTATTACATGAGCATACAAGTATATTACAGTACAGTATATTTGACCTAGCAAAACTGCAAATATTGAATGTATAAGAAATAACCTTCATATAATGATCAATTGTGTTAATGAAAAATAAAATAAAAATTAAAGTTACGTTTATTTTTGCCACCAATATTTTAATCATGTGCAAATCATACATTTAAAAATATTGCAAAAAATAGAATGAAACATTATATAATTATAAAAGACGTTGAAAGGAATTGCGATTTATCCGCACCAAAAGTATTTATATTGATGTTATCGGTATTGCTCTTTCTGTGCATAACAAAAGTTCAGACTGTCATTGTCTTGTGCATAAACAGTATTGAATGGGCTTTGGGGAAAAAGGTCCCCATAAAATCGCCATAACTCTTTCTTCTATATATACAGGGTTTTCTCACTTTGTTTATTTTCGTGTACAATTATTAATTTTATAATTGAAATTATTCAAATTGTATACATTTACAGAGAACATTTTAACTACCAAACTGTAATTGCCCTGTACAAAGAACCTTTTGATAAGTATTAAATGGATTCACATGACAATTTAAATAAGTGCTACCATCAAGTGAAACTTTATATTACGATAGATGGCTTTGAGGGGAAGTGATGAATATTATTACCATACGTCTTTTTAAATATTTGTGAGGTTTGGGCTATTGTTTCGTGTGAAAATTCAGTATAAAATTTACCAGTCATTCGGTTCAAAGTTATTCTTTCTAGACTTAAGTGACAGCACTTGTTTACATAATAATTGACTACAATGCAACATAAATAATTTTGCGATCTGGAAAGTTTTTGTTGTTTTGTTTTTGCAACATGCAAGAGCAGTGTTTTTGTATCTGTCATCTTTTAAATGACGTAACAACATTGTTTGGAATGAATTTTCTATTTTATTATAAATGTTTAAATAATAGAAACACCTATGTTTCAATAAAATTATAAGTTATTTTAAAATAACATAATTTCACTTTTTATTCCTATGTGCACCGTGTATTAAAACATATACATGTATCCATTACAAAATAATCACTCGCCAATTCTGAACCCTTGTATGGGCCATTTTTAGCATCCATACGTACACTATTTTAGAGATAAGCCAGAAATAATATGACAGCAAGTTAAAAGTTATAAGTTGTATGCCTACTACTTAGTCAAGCTAAATAGGGATTTACTTTTGAACATCTGATACTGTCACCTTGTAAGACATTTTACATTTATTTTACTGTACATAGATCTACAGGTTGTTGTTTTGAAAAGTTTGGGATCTGCGCGCGCAATATCCGAACCGGATATCCGAACCGGAAACCGGAACTGGAAATTTTCGAAGTAAATAACTGGCGTCTCTTGATTGATCATAATGATGAAAATGATCAAATGTACGGCTTTTAAATATTCTACAATTCTTCTCTGTATATATTGTGACTATATTTCAAATAACGCATCAGAATTATTTGTGTAATACGCTAGTTGTCTTCATTCCGAGAGTTCCTCGTTCGATGACGTCATCGCCAAATTTAGCACCTAAATTCCTTTAACAAAAAAGATTTTTTTTTTCGTTTTGAAATTATTATAAAAACACTTAATTTAGTGTTAAACGTCACGCTTACCTTAATGACATCGTTAATCCATTGTTTATAACTATAAAGTTGACAACTTTAATCCACGATAATTATGCACTTCCACTTCTATTCTTCCACGTCTTTATCGAAACTTGTTTAAACCACACTGTGACACTATGTTATGATATTATTATCGAAGTTTACATTTATGTATGATAAACACACAATCCGAAATACGTTTTGCATTCGTTCGATTCTTTAAACAAATAGTTTAATGTTATAGAGAATACATGGTTGGTACCGGGATGGAGAAAGATTATCCGGTGAGGTTTAGAAAAAGAAAATAGGGCGAGCTTTAGCGAGCCCCATTTTTCTTTTTCGGGCCGAACCGGATAAACTTTCTCCATCTCGGCACCAACCATGTATTCTATTTATCCTGCTTCATGCCGTTGACACGTTTTATCAAAGACAATGATCAATCGACATAACAATATAAATATATTCGTCGAGCCTCCTACATGTACACAACATTCCAGACGACCGAATAACTACCGATTGTGTCACGTAAAAAATAGTTCCCTTTTAAACTGTTCCTTTTAATACTTTCCTATTGAAAATATGAGAGGAAATAAAAAAACGAATCGAGAATGTGATATTTTTCTTGGTAAAAAAAATGAAAAAAACTAAATGCAGCAGCAAAACAAAAACTAAATTTAATTTACCTTAAAGACAACTTTAATCCATTGCTTAAAACAATAAATTTACAACGATATACACATTCATTTTCTGTTCTTCCATCCCTTTACCGAAATCCATTTCCTGTTTTTTCCATCCTATTATCGAAATGTATTTTAAACGACACTATTTTTTATAGCATGTGCATCTAATGCAAACCACTCTGACCCAAACTCTGAGAAACTGGATAAAATGTTTTGTCTGAGAAATGACGTCACACTAAAGTAGATACGTCATAAATTGCGTAATCAGGTAGATGAAAATGATAAATACGGAAAACTGGTTCGGTAATATATTTTAAAGAAGAAAAAAAGGATGATATATAATATAACGATAACATGCATGATACGTCCCAATAAATTTGAAAGGTCAAATGTTAGAATATGCTAATCGTCACAGTGTGCGTAGGAATACACTACTTCCTGTTGACCGGAGATAGGAAAATTCATTCGACCCTGCTTTATTCGATCGATGTTTGCAACAGAGGCAGGATAAAAGAAACACCTCGTCCAACATGTCCTTAAATACCAGATTGTTTAAATAAAACTTTTGTTTTTCGTCACAGAAATGACGTCACACGATTTAAATACTACGTAATACATTTTGTAATATCAAAACAAAGCGCTGAAGTTTTTTCAAAATGAATTAAACACTATCTTATGCAATCGTATGATGATGTTTCGATTAAAATTAAATACAACGAAGATTGTAAATACAGAAAGGGGCTTTATGTTATTCTTGTGTATTTTAGCCAAAGGTGGGGATGTCCGACAAACTGCAGTTGTTTGCTCTTTACACCTTTTTAATATTATAGTCACGGGAAATGAAGTTCTTCTTTTTAAGGAGAGCATTATGGTTACCTAATGCACAGAAAGAATCGGCTTTCAATTTGAATGATTTGATCTCCCCACTCATTCCATCCCGCGAAACCTTTAATTTTCCTAAGCATGGTAATAATGCTATTATACAGCATTGCAGTTTACCTATATATTTTTCAAAAGGTCAGATAGCTTAATTGGTAGAGCAACCCAGACCGGTATCATTAGATGGCTCATGGGTGGTTTCGGGTTTGAATACCGATCTGATCTTCGTAGGTAACCGTGTGGTTGCAAGGCTGGTAACTGATAGTGTGACAATCTGTTTTGGGCGGGGTTTGGGGCTAACAGTTCAGTTCATCAGGTCACATGAAACCCTTTAATAAGGCCCGTTTGTTGTTAACTTGCTGATTAACAAAATCATTAAAAGATTATTTCCTTATTGTTTATACCAGTCTTTACGAACTCCACGTTCTTCTGCTAGGAATTGCCTCCCAGTATTTGTGTAAAAATTTAGCAATACATGTATTTGGAACATACAGTAAAGGGTATCATTGAATCAGTATTTCTCTGAGTAACACTTAATGCACTGAGAATGGGTTTTGCCGACTCCAAACTCTTTCGCGATTAAATTTACGTGCACTTTTACTCTTCGACACTTCCAATATCCGAATTTTCTCATTGAACGTTAACACTTTCCGTTTTGACATTTTAATTTCTGCATGTAAGCTTATATATATCTGACTCGATTATGGAACATAGGGAAATAAATAAAACACCTTGATTGAAAACTAAATAAACACGCCTGATTGGAAAATTTGCTAACACCAACTAATTAGCATTTGACATAATAACAATAAGATTTTTAATGAACAGATTTCGCTACATGTTACCGATTAATAGTTTATATTTTATACCTCTCGAGAACACTATGAAAATTGATACGCAGTCAGCATTAACACCGGTCAGAACCGGTCATCGAGACTAAGGAGAATGGCAGGTGTGAAATCAAAACAAACATGTAATCGTTCATGTTATCGGCTTAGATAAACAATCAACACTGATTTGTTCCTGAACGGTCAACAGATTTACCACTTTAACCTTAGAGTGGTCGCTTTATTAAAGATTTGGACATCAAAAAACTTGAAAATCAGTGGTCGTTGGTCGCGTAAGACAAAAGTCGCTTAATACAATATGAAAATAGAGTAAAAACGCTCGGGCGGGATTTAAAGTTGTCGCATAAGAAAAAAAGTCGCTTAATTCAAGTGGTCGCAAGCACAAGATTGACTGTATAAGGAACATACAGTAAAGGGCATTATCGAATCAGTATTTCTCTGAGTATCACTTAATGCATTATCCTGTGTCATATTATTCACTTTAAAAAATCCATATTAAATTACATGTGTTGGATAATTTCTACTTTTACAATATTTAAATAAAGTATTTAATGACTGATTAAATATATCATCATCAGATAAGATACGTCTATACCACTTAGCCTAACTGTTCGGAATACTCCGTTTAAATGACATGGGGTGAGATGACGAAAAATATAAGTATACATTCATATTAGAAGTTTACAAAATATATTTGTAACAAAAATGTCTTGTTCACTTTTCGATATAGAAGGAAAGATACAGACCATTGAGATATACTAGAGGTAAATTGTATTGTGGAATGGAAATTATTTAAGGTATCAATAACAGTTTAATCTTCTAAAGAGCCGTTTCATTTCATAAAAACGTCAACCAATATCTGAGCCAAATATATGGTTAATAGGCGTATTGTTAAGAATCTTCCTCAAATTTTCCAATAAAAAGCGAAGCATAAGATGATGCAATAGCACTACCCATAGCAGTACCCAGAGTTCAAAATAAGTATCATAATTAAAATCAAAACAATTATTTTTAATAACAACTTGAATTAATTTGCTAATATCATCATTATTTAAATTATTATTTATAGCTTCTTTTCTTAGAAAATGTGTACAAGCTTCTTTTCCCTTATTATGTGGCATGTTAGTGTATAAAAAAGATACATCTAGTGTAACAACGTAGCATTCTTTTTTTAATTCAATATTCTTAATTTTGTTAAAAAAAGTCTGTGGTGTCTTTAACATACGAAGGTAATAGCTGCATAAGTGGATTGAATACAAAGTCCAAGTATTTCGAAATATTGAATGTGCTGAAACTGCATACAGACACGATAGGCCGACCTTGATATATTTAAGTATTACAGCCGCGTATAGCATAAGACCCATGGTCGCATACCGCGGCTCATATGAAATGCTTGTCCGTTGTTTCAGACAATGCGGGAATGACTACCCAGCGGTCATAAATATGGGTGTTTCACAGGGCAGAGGCTAAAATTCATCATGACGTCATAATTATCTTTCCATTACTGGTGATGACGTCATAATTATCACCCTTACCGATTACATTTTCCCCACAGGTTGGTTCTGCTAGAGAGGTGGGTATATCACAGGGCGGAGACTAAGGCTGAAAAACTCACCAAGCTGCCATCGCTTTTCGTCTGGGAGATCGGCAGACGAACAAATAACCAAGCGCATGCACAGGGCCTTGGACGCCACAATCAGTAGAGAGACAGTTGCGTGAAGATTTGAATGCGATTTCTGATTTCTTAGGTATATTTCGTTTACAACCAAATACAAATAAAAAAATATGGTCACATATTAAACTATTTAAAGACTGCAAGTATTTCAATTTTATAGGTAAAAAGGCACGATACACGAACAATTAAAATGGCTGTAGACTGTTAATTATTGGGATCCCTTAATAGAATACATTCTTCGGGTTAATTTCAAACTTTTTTTGTTAAATCTGTCTCATAAATGTTTGGCGACATTATCGCCATATTATTTTGTTGAATTGCTCAGACTTTAGTTCCCCCAGGAGACAAGAAGTTCCTATTTGGTGACGATGCATGCGCCGCGAATTGCGCCGTGTTCAATCAACTGTGTCAGGTGATGTGGCACGTGCCCAGTGTGGTCACCGCGAAGGCGTAACTTGAAGGTCTGTAAGAGAATTGTGGAACCAAACTATAGCAAGTGTTACCAAACAAAAAAATTCTGGTGACGAAGGCCCGATGTGAATACGAGTTGCAAGGTTAATAATAATATGAATTTAGCTTCGGTGTGATAAAACGGACCTTAATGCTTGTGCGTTAAGTGTCTTTCCATATTAGCCTGTGTCGTCCCAGAACGAGGCCAATTTAAATTACGACTTACAACTTTTTTAAATAAAATAGTTATAAATGCAATAATTCACGGTAATAATCATGTCACTACTCAATTGTTGTATACACACGAGAACACCAGAACCGCAACTTTTCGAGGCTCGTGAAAATGAAACCGAATCAAGTATTACCTACACACGACCGTTAAAAACATGTTAAATGTTCTTATCTTACAAAGACGAACTTTTAAATCCATCCAGACATTATTTGAAACGCACGCGACTCAAATGTGCTGAAGTCAACTTTCAGAAATAAATGTAAGTCATGTATACATAATAGAAAACAGTACATAATATAAGTCACTTTAAAATAGCTATAAATATGCATTGGCGCCACCTCCTATTCTTAGCGCCACCACCTTGGCATTGGTTCCATCTCTTTTTGGAAAAAAAAAGCAAATTCTATTAGATCTATTACATCCGACAGACGCCGATGTTTTTTGTGTATGTATTAACTTGTACATGTTCAAAGCAATCGTTTTATGTAAAGAGCGATATAATTGGCTGTGAATGTGCTCGTGTCACAGACAAATACATCAATTTGCTTTTACGAATTCTAACATGCCACAACTTATGAAGGTCCACACGTTTCCAAATGGGCAGTGATTGTATGTTTCTGTACATTTTGGATGAATTTATCTTCGCTGAATCGCACTAAATGGGCCGATTTTTTAAAATAATGCGAAATATGTTGAAAAAAAAACCCATATAAATTCTAATCACTATGTACAATTATCGGTTAAATTTAAAAACATCCGGGCCTGAGCGCCATCTCGGAAGTAGCATTGGCGCATATAAATGCATCTCACAAAAGAGGTGGCGCCCGTGATTAACGGCCGTGCTACATCTTATCTTTATGCATTCAGCTAAGAATACTTTTTGAGAAAATGTAAGGTTATAGAAGTACCTACCTGCAAAATGAAGACTTTTTAAAACTGTCAATGTTTTTTTTACATCAAATTACATAAGACTGCATTATTATAGTGTGTCTTTGTTTTTATAAAAGAGTAGCTTTGTTTTAGAGTCTTTGCCGAACTTGAAGAGTTACATTGAGCGCATGCGCAGTGCGTACTGGCCAGACTGGGACGAATGTGTCACCGACTACTTCACAAAAGAAGCGACAAAATAAACAGACCCGACAAAATAAACATATTTTCGTTGCTATGAGACATTGCTGTGATTTGCCATACATCAAAGGCTCCACAGGGTACATAAATATCAAACATAAAGCAAAGTGGCATATTATTAAATATACCATGAAGTAAATTTAGGGCGGGTATTCACAATTATGTTAACAACTTGACAACAAAAATATATCATCTTTTATAAATTATGTAGATTTCGTTCTATTTCCACGATTTTGTGTTTCCATGGGTATGTTTGTAATAACGTTTTCTTAATATTTTGTCGCTCTTTTTCATAACAGATACTCTTTTACTATATTAATTTTTATATCAAATGATACATAATCTGTACACAGTGTTATCCTCATTATTTATAAATCGAATAGCATTTTCTAATGGCATGTTCTGTATTTCATCGATATGAATTATCATCTAACTTAACACTGTCATACTCGACATACTCGCGTAAAATGTCGCCCCAGATTATATAGGCAATCCGCACAGTGGTCGACACTTTTCGCTTTTATCGTATTGTTTGTGTAAATACTTATTCTAGCCGGAAAGTGTCGTCCCCGGTCAGCATCCGTTAATCTGAGATAAGACACTTTAGGCACATGCATAAAGGCCAGTCTTTTCAGTGCAAGGCTCAATCATCTCCTTTGTGGTCATGCCACTCGTGACACTAATTTTTTTTCACCACTCGTGAAACAAAATTTGACATACACTGAATGATCGTGGCACAAACACAACTTTGTATTGTTTAATTTTAGTCCGTGGACGGTACAATTAAACTATAATGTAAGCAGAGTCTTGCCTATAAAACTAAGTGCAATATGTGCATAGCATACGACGTACCTTAAAGAATTTTAACATCCAGGAATATGATATATACACAATTTAGAAATTTCTAATTCACACGCGTGTTTCAAAAAACAAAAAAAAACATTTTCATCAGCTTTGCTCATCGTTGGAGATTGGTTGGAAGCTACCCGTCATACTTCCCGAGCCTCGAACATCTCATTAAGCTAGTTAGATATTTCTTTATTAATTAAATAAATAATTTTTAAACAACTTAATGCGTGTGTTTATTTCGTGCATCAACTTCAAAGCAGTGTTTACGATCATGAGAAATAATGTCATATGGAAGGAGTAGTTGTATCAAACCGAATTTGTAGTTGTTTTGTGCAAGTTCCATTGCCTTTGGAAAGTGTTCGTTTGAATTGTTTATACCGTTTTAGAACCGTTACGTTTATCATTCAAATACTTATAGAATCGTATGCTTGCATAGTATTCTGTAAACTTGTATTATAGAGGTATTCCACTACGACCCAATTCAACACGATTTGTCTCGATTTCCAATATTTTGAGGTCGGTGACATTCGTAGCTCAATCGACGAAGGTCCTAGCTCAGTCGTAGCTAGTCGTGGGTCGGTCGTAAGTGATTCCTGCAACTCATAAGCTCCCGAAAAATCGTGGCCAGATTTTAGACGTGTTTAAAATTTTGCCAGGACCTCCAAGACCTTTAATCGCAGTTGACTCGTAACAGCGTCGTAGGTATTTCGAGACTCAATCGGGGAATCGGTGATCACGTGATCTGTCTACGAATCAGCTACGACTTTGTCAAGACTCTCACGAGTGAACCCCAAGTGAGTTGCGAGCCCGCTAAGATTCTCGCGATTTAGATCAATATCAAAATATAGTGGCGCCTTATTCATGGGTGCGTTTGGTGAGGTCCTGGCGTAGTCGTGACCGATCTGCATCGTTCGTAGTACAGTCGCAGTAGATTCTTACATCTCGTAGTGAAGTCGCGACCCTATTAGCAAGACTTCTACCGAACCCCACGATTCGTCGTAACTCAATCGTACCGGTGTCGTAACTGAATCGTATACTGTCACGAGTCTTCCCGATTCAATAAATGTGATAAATCGTAGCAAATCGTGGGCTTGTTTTCGTAATTGAATAGGGCCATAGTCTGGTTCGTTGTGTAATGTCTAATAAATAAAAGTATTGTTGTCACGGAATTACTGTAAGTGCCGCGCCAAAGCTCGCATGTATCGACATGAAAAGTAGAACTGTTTCATATATTATGTGATTGAATACAGTGCGAATTGGTGGTAGGAAATCGATTGGTATATAATAAAATAATATATTTACGCGACAACAATGAAGAATCGAAAGCACTTATGTCCAACTTCAGTAAGTTACATTGTTGCCATCATGTGACGTCGTATGCCGTTTGTGTAAGTACAAAAAATTAACCAGCTCTCAAACTTGCAGTTTCTATTTGACAAGTAAAGAACTGTTTCCTAGTTTTCTTTCCAATTTCGCAGCATTAGTTACAAGGACGGCGGGTGCAAAAAAATATCGATACAATGAAGTATTTTAGTTGTTGCATGGAACTGTGTGAATCGCTGTTGCTGACAGATATTGAACACTTCTTAAACAGTGCCATTGTTGTGGATCTTATGATAGAGGGTTTTCCCATGTTTAAAGAATACGTTATCTATAGCATTTTATTGCATGGCATGCATTGTGAAATAAAATCATAATAAACATAAATCTTAATGCTGTTACAGTTTTTTGCTGGTGTATTGTTGTTGTTTTTTAAATAATAAAGTACTTACGTATACCTATATTTGTTGCAGTTAAAATTGACATGGAATAAAAAGACAATGTAAAAGATGCAACACAGTAGTTTTAAGAATCCCATTGATTGGTACACATTAGATTTGCCGGCTGAATTAGTTGGTATTGGCAAAAACATTGGGACTAGACAATTTCCACATACGAATCTCAGGGTTTGAGTCCTATCCATGCCACAACTTATACAGTTAATGGTAACGGAATTATTGCTAATTTCCATAAAATTGTGTGAAAGTAAATTGACTGCTGTTATATGATTTCAATAGTGTTATATATGTAAGAAACAACCAAAACGGTTCATGGTGCTGTATAAATGAATAACTCCCATCAATGACCCGTTATAAGTTTCTAGTGTCACCACCGTACATAATCGTGATGCAGTCTGTTCGTGTTTAACATTAAAACAAGCATCCAAAGTTGAAGGTCAGCACCATATACTGATTTTCAATATTCAACGATTGAATAATCAATGGAAAACACAATTCAGTGTATTATATTGCTTATTAATTTAAATAAAACACTTCCCGCCTAAACTGGATTTTCACTTACAATATACCTCCTTTAAAGGAAAAATTCATTTAAAGCGGTTCATTATAAGCGGAGAGTGTCGTCCATAATTAGCCTGTGCGAATTTCACACGCTGACCTTGGATGACACTAAACGCGCATGCATTAAGCTCCGTTTTCCCAGATTTGCTGTCATAACTTCCGGTACATCATGCGTATCGTCAGATACGTATTCTTGTTCCGCATGTCGTGTTGGTAACGGCCTCAGGACCTGTCATGCTTAAGGTAAGTTTGCAGAAAATATATGTTTTAAATGTTCTTCAATTTTAAAAATGTTGATTAAAATTGTTCTTTAAGTTGATGCTGTTGTAACAGGTGTGTCGTTATACACATACATTAAATCAGTGTTTCGTTTTAATATTCATACCAGGAATATACTACATATTTTGGGGTCCGAAATATCACGTTACTTATTTGATTGTTCATGCTGTAATGCGCATAGTGCATACAACATCAGTATCAAATTTAGATTTTCTTAAACAAAAACGTTTCTTGTTTTAAGATACATATGGAATACGCGCTCTATTATTGTAATCGAAAGTTTGTATTCCCATCTTGCGGAATTTTCTCGCCATTGCAAGAAATGCAAACCTGAAAGCGTCGCAATCAACATACAACATATTATCGCAAACCTCACTTCTCCAAAACGTTCGCCTTATAGTTTCTAAGGTAAAAAGCTAGTGCACATATCGATCGGATAATCAGCGCAGCTGTGACATTTCTCATCATCTTCCTGTCCCTCATTTCGGCCAGCGACATTGCAACCTTGTTTCAACATTTAGACATCAAAGCGCTGAAGGCACTGAAGTTGTTCGCTGTTGTAGTCCTTGATTAGTTTGTGCGCATTGCACAGGCTAATCAGTGTGTACATGCTAATCTTATTTGACGTGCATTAAGCCCCAATTTCCCTGAAAGCAGCCGATATGTACAGATTTCAATGATAAACACTAGATTGGCCAATGTCGTCTTACAAGCTGGTATATACACTCACTGCTAGAGCAGAATCATTTGTCGTCTGCTGCAGACAGGCAGCGGTAATCGTCCCTAGCAGAGTGAGTTGCGGTTCTCACCGTAGCTAAGGCTTCTAAGCACATACTGATTTGCAAAAAAAGCTCTGTAAATTTAGTCGGCCGCTAACGCGACCAACTAAAAAAAGACACGCTCGACACAAACCATTAGGACTATACTTGGTAAGGAATGCCCATATAACATGAGTCGTTACAACGTTTGAGTTCAATATGACCTTTAAATTGTGAACAGCTGTTATTTTCATATTTCCAGAACCGACTTCTTTTTCTACATGCTTTCTTAAATTATTCCAAATAAGCGCGTAACAACATGTCTTATACTATTAATTCGCATCTTAAACATGTTATACTTGATTGCTATTGCGTGATTTCATTAAAGTGTACTTAAACTTGTGTCATCACTAACACGGCGTAAATAATAAAGTACAACAAAACTAGCTCGTTAGTTATATTGTGTCTTGTTCTGAGAAAACTGGTCATAATGCATGTGCGTAAAGTGTCGTCCCACTTGCCTGTGCAGTCCGCACAGGCTAATCAGGGACGACACTTTCCGCCTAAACTTAATTTTCGGTAAGGAGGGACTTCCTTAAACTAAAAATACCATGAAAGCGGAAAAGTGTCTTCCCTGATTAGCCTGTGCGGACTGCACAGTCTAATCTGGGACGACATTTTACGCACATGAATTAAGCCCAGTTTTCTCAGAACAAGACACAATTTAACAAATATTCTTTAAGCTGATAATAGAGTGCATGTTTAAATAAATGGGAGCAATTGTCACATATAACTTGCAATACATGCCTTAATAAAATCATGATAAACAGATAAAATAATGTATACACTTTTGTATCAAATGTAAAATACAAAATTAAACAAAAAAAAATAATGTTCATCCACCCAAAACAGAAAGAGAATTCTGCGAGGAAAAGTTACTCACATACACATGTACACTGCTTTACTCATAAAATAATTGTTTGACCCGTTTTAAAGATATCAAATGAATTGTTTTAACATAAGTTAATAAAAACAGTATTTTACTGAAATATATGCACGATTTCGGATTTCCTAAAACGACTCTTTTAAAGGGGCTTGTTCACAGTTTGGTAAATGACGCTTTTGGAGAATAATTGTCATAAATTAAAAAATCATTCATGCATTCTGATTTAACAAGCGAAATAACGCTCTTGACTATGAAACCTGTCTCGAAAATGTTAATAATTAATGGATAATCATCGTTCGCAATCGGTACGGTAATGAAGCCTTTGTAACGCTATTTCTCGATAATTTGGATAATACATGGAGTAGTATGCTAGCGGTTCTGTTTCGCTCATTAGAAGGAAATGCTGCTTGGCGCAGTGGAATCGCGTACCAATTTGCTTCCAAGGGGCCCGGCTTGGAATCCCGCGGACGGTTATATTTTGCATTCAACGATTTTTCATGCTTTAATTATCATAAGTAAGGACTATACAAAACATTGTATATTGTTTACTAAACATATTAAATGATATTTCTCGAAAATGCGACAAGCTGTGAACAAGTCCCTTTACGATTCCCTCGAGACGGTTTGACAACCCATTCGTATCGTACAGTGTCGGGAAAAACTTTCAAAAAGTAAATGTATAAACATTTGCAACTGTTTATTCAGCTGACGAACGTTAAAACAGCAATGCCAAGTATTGCTAACGTATGCCAGATACAGACATGTTCGTGTAGTGAACGTTGATTCGATGCCAGCTAACAGCGTGTGTTGTCGGGGCGGGGTCCCGTACTCCCGCCGACTGGGACATGCCTGAGAACACTTCCGGGAGCCAAGCGACGGTGATATTCGTCAAACTTCAGGCTAAAAGCAAATAGTACAGACGATGCATGTATATGATTAACACATTGCAATAACGTATACGTATTGCATTCTTTAAATGTAAAACTTTATATAACTTGAAGATAATATGATGACACGTATGCATCTAATGACTTTTTATTTAAAAAAACATCAAAACGTGCATCATCTTGATTTAAACGCGGCTGCATTTTTTCCGGATTTTAAAGAACGAGAAAAGCTAATTCAAATCTCATTTTTTAAATTTCATTCTTTACATTACAGAAATGTCCGCAAAAAAAGTATGGACTAGGCACGTTAAGTTTAATCAACAACATAAAAACCATACGATACAACAACAACAAAATAACATGAACATGTTATTAATTTGCCGCACCCCACACGTTTTTAAGTACTCGTAAGAGAAACTGATTTTAAGTCAGAGCTTCTTTTGAACATATTTACGCAGAAAGTGGAAAATTCCCATTATTGGACATTTTTATGTTTTCGATTGAATAGTATTTTTAAATTGTAATATCGGAAATAATGAATGTCCAGAAACACTATCAGGAGACACTATCACGTGCCATTTGTTCGTGAAGATAAATTATTAACCCATTCAGCGCTGGAACCGAATTTTAAAGGCCTTTGCAAACAGGTTGGATCCAGATGAGACGCCACAGAACGTGGCGTCTCATCAGGATCCAAACTGTTTGCTATTCTAATGGTATTCTTTAAAAAATATCGAAGAAAATGCTAATTTTAGAAATTCAGCAGATGATATTTTAGCAGACGACAAATTTCCCAGCATGCAAAGGGTTAATACTATCAATGATGTGTGTGGCGCATATACCATTGAGTGCACCGAGATTTCATCCGTACGCCCATCGCCCTAGATAGTGCAAAATAAAGGAGACGCCCCGTCCCAGAGACGAGCCCGTGTCTTTAAGTGTCCGATATGGCGTATCTATGACACAGTAATTCGGTTTAACGTCTGATGCAAAAGACGAGCTATTGAAAAACAGTTGAGTGGCGGATCGAACCTGCAATCTTTTAGTTTTCGTGCAAGTAAGACCACGGATTCTAGCAAACAATCACTTACGCAGTCCACTGATTGTTGGCCGATGCAGCGTTCAAAGTGAAGTACTTATTCACGGCGAGCGTGTCGACCACCCTGATGTAAAGAACACGTGTGATCGGGTTCAAGCCGTCCAGAATAACGGCGGTAATGTTCACGCCATGTACGGTAGGGTAGAACTAAATATTCATACAAAATTAAGTTTCGGTCTGTGAAAACGGGGTTTTATGAATTTGCGTTAAATCCGCATATGCTAACCAAGGACGACACTTTCCGATAATGGAATTTTTCATTGAAATAAATTATTTCCTTAACAAAAAGCCAGCAAAGGCGGAAAGTGTTGTCCCTGATTAGCCTTTGCGGACTTCACAGGCTATTCTGGGATGAAACTTTGCGCACATGCATTTAAGTCTTTCAGTGCGGGAACCGAATTTTGAAGGCCTGTGCAAACAGTTTGGATCCAGATGAGACGCCATAGAACGTGGCGTCTCATCAGGATCCAAACTGTTTGCTATTCTGATAGTTTTCTTTGAAAAAAATCGAAGAAAATGCTAATTTTAGAAATTTAGCAGACAACATTTTAGCAGACGACAAATTTCCCAGCATGCAAAGGGTTAAACCCGTTGTTCCATAGCGAAGCTCATATTTATGTTGAGATCGTTTGACTGAAACGTTTAAAACAAAAAAAAAATGATGGAATCATTACTAAATTGTTTCTATTTTTAAAAGCGTCGACGCACGAATTTGTGGGTTTTACTCTGCGTTCAATTAAATTAGACGGATTTCAGAATATAGTTAACACATGCACAACAAAAGTAAATATACCAGCAAACGTTTTATTGCTCACACATATTATTCAATCCAGTTTTGTTTGCCACATTTCTTCTACACCACACTGTGTTTTTTTTTTAAGCTGCCATATAAATATGCGGATGACCTGTAGCCGATATAAAATATATATTTTTTTTTTGTTTCATTTTTTATACTATCATCACACGTGCATGTTAAAAAATAACAAAAGGTTTATACACTTAACTGTTAAACCGCGCAGTTTTGTGACGTCATTATGTTTATAATGGCATAATTTCTTCGTGTTTCCTCAGTTTTCAAGACAACGGCCGAAAATGCAAAATTGAAAATGATGAGAAAAATATGATACCAGTTCAGTGTCAAATAGAGATACTTTTATTTTCTCGGCACGAATGTCAATAACACTTGCTAATGTTCATGGTTAAGGTTTTTTAATCCCACGCAATTAATGCAACACTAGTATTCTCCCTCTATTCGACTTACCACGAAATACGCTTACCGTCCAGTGCATTCCGTTATCCGCGGTGTGACCACACCGTTGCGATCCGCTAGAACGGTCCCTGAAGCAGCCGTAGAGCTCGCTAGCATTGAGGCGGACAAAGCTGCAGATAGGGCCCATGTACTGGTTGTGGTAGTGCGAGTTGATGAACCTGCAGTGGTGATGTGTAGGTTAGTGGGCGATCATTCCTGTATGTTTGTTTGGTTCGTTGGATGTGACGCCATTTTCAACAGTATTTCAGTCAGATCACGGCGGTCATAGTATTGTGTATGCTTTTCATCGTTTTTATACATTGTTTAAAATTACGTGTAGTTTAACAACAAGCGTCGCAGGAGGAATGCTACGGATAGTTCATACATCAATGAAATGCAGAAAAGTGCTATTTTATTGTAAATGTATTTTCTTTATTCTGTCAATATATTCCTTGACCAATGTCCCTGGACATACCAGTGGGCCGCGAGGTATTTGGGACA
The DNA here is from genome assembly GCF_020536995.1 of Dreissena polymorpha. NCBI lineage: Eukaryota > Metazoa > Mollusca > Bivalvia > Myida > Dreissenidae > Dreissena > Dreissena polymorpha. Next base: position 88,326,556 of record NC_068360.1, read on the forward strand.
GGTATATGGATCCTGCCCAGTGTTTTCTAACATGCCCCATCTTCCATAGACCTCGTTCTGGGAAAACGGGGCTAAATGCATGTGCGTAAAGGCTTATGTGGCACGGCACTTTCCGCCTAAACGGCACTTTGCAAAAAAATAAAATTTCCTTTAAACAAAAAATATCATCACAGCGCATATTGCGAACTTCATATGCTAATCAGGGACGACTTTACGCACATGCATTTAGTCCTGTTTTCACAAAACGATGCTTCCATAATACCTGTGAGTAGCGAGGTATTTGGGAGAGGTGTAGGGATCCTGCCCAGTGTATTCTAACATGCCCCAGCTACCATACTTGCTGTACTGGCCAACGGACGCAAAGTAATTGAACAGCCCACCTGCAAAATTACAAATAGTTTAATTTTTAGATGAATCAATCTTTCTATGACAAGAAAAGAAAGATATGACCAAAAACTAGTCTTAAGGAGTCTTTAAGAGAAATTATTTGTCTGCAACACCTCAATAGTATTATTCCGTTTTCTGTAATATGTTCATTCTTGCTTAAACTGTGTATACATGAAATTATGATACAACAAAAGGCATTGTAGACTAAACTGAAAATGAGCCTCGCTATGTGAAAAGGGGGTTTAATGCATGTGGGCAAAGTGTCGTCCCTGATTAGCCTGGATAATCAGCAATGCATATTAGCAGTACCCACAGGCTAATCAGGGACGACACTTTCCGCGTTAATGACATTTTTAGTTTTCTTCATATTTTAGTTTAGGAGGAAATCAGCAATCCATATAAGCAATCCGAACACTTCTTATCAGGGACGACACTTTCCGCGTGTATGACATTTTCCGTTTTAAAAAGTCTCTTGTTAGCAACAACTCAGTTTAAAGAAGCAAGCTACTCGCAGGCTGTTTTCGTCTTATGCTGTTTGCGTATAACAATTTCGCTTTGCTTATAAATGGGAAAAGGTTTACATATATACCTGGCGCTGTGTTTTGCGGATCATTGTAGACAACGTCGTACCATGCCTGCATCAACTCATTCACGGAATCGGCCATAAGATCGTGGCGATTGTATGCAATGGCGTACTGGGTTGAGGCATCGTGCGTGGAACTCTCTAGACCCGGTCCCCCTTCGTACATCAGCAGTTTCAGACCGTGACTCTTGTCAAATAGATGTAGGATTTAAAGGGACCATTTCACGGTTTGGTAAATTGACAAGATTAAAAAAATGTTTCCGATTCGCAAATTTAAGTTGAAGTTATGATATTTGCGAGGAAACAGTAATACAGTACGTTTTTAATGTTCAAGGTCACAACTCATTATCAAAACAATAAACGAATATGAACGAATGAAGAATATTGCAATATAAATTGACAGCCATATGCATAGTGCTTCTTTAAGACCATCACGACATATATATATATATATATATATATATATATTTATAACTCTACGCCAATACTGACACGTTAAACCGTGTCTTCAAATTAAAACAAAACATAATATGTATCCAAGTGTCCTTAACACAAAGAACAATAGAGATTTCCCAATATAATCTTAAGTTCATCGAAATCTTTTCAACTGGAATACAAAACTTTTTTTCTTTCTTTAACATTATGTTTTATTCTTCAAGGATTTTTTAGCAGTTAATAAGATCATGCAGAGCCTTCTTAAAACAGACTGAAGGAGGGGTTTGACTAACCCTAGACAAGTTCATGTGGAAGTGAAAGTTCCGGATACTCGAAGCGAACTCCTGATGGCAAAGGGCGTGTATTTCCTCAGGCGACATTGAAGATATATTCTGCAATGTAGTTAAAATGAAAAGATCGGTTAATTCAAAATATAGGCAAAGGAACGAAATGAGCATTGATCTATGAAAACGGGGTTTAATGTATGTGCGTAAAGTGTAAAGAAGCGTAAAGAAAACATACAGTACAAGCGGAAAGTGTCGTCCCAGATTAGTCTGTGCAGTCTTGACAGGCTTATAAGAAACGAAACTTTCTGTGTTTATTGTACATTACGTTTTCTTGACAAAAATACAGCTTAGGCGGAGAAAGTCGTTCCTGGTCAGCCTATGCGGACTGCACAGGCTGATCTGGGACGAAACTGTACGCGCATACATAACACCCTCTTTTGCAACAGCAAGATTCAAATGTTTTCCTCATAAGGGCGGATGTTACTTTAGTTGGGTTGTACATCTTCAGACATACGCAAATGCCCGTTTCATTGGCCTTTAATGTCCACTTTTAACAATAACTAAGAAATAAATGTAAAACAACATCAACCAAATACAAAAACCGCTAACTATAGATAGACTTCTTAATGATCAAAAGAAACATAAAAATGTGGAGTGCACATTCAGACATATAAATTTGTAATAAACTGTGCTTGTGGAAGGCAATAAATTTGAAGAAAATAATGTTGGCAAACACCTTGTTTTTCAGTAGCCGACATTGAGCATATATTCTGTAATTTAATGTAATTGGGCCGTGCTCTGTTAAAAGGGGGTTTAATGCATGTGCGTAAAGTATCGTCCCAGATTAGCCTGTGTAGTCTGCACAGGCTAATCAGGAACGACACTTGCTGCCTAAACAAATTTTTGCTAAGGAGAGACTTTCTTGAAACGAAAACTATCATAACAGCGGACAGTGTCGTCCCTAATTAGCCTGTGCGGACTGCACAAGCTAATCTGGGACGACACTTTACGCACATGCATTAAACCCCCTTTTCACTGAGCACGGCCCAATTATTAGGATGTGCATGTGTTCGGTGCAGGTTAACCTTCTTTACCAAGTTCCCTTACACAAACATAACGCAGTCGCTTGTTTTATAGAGTGTTAATGCATTGTGAAATTATATGTTTGAAAAGAACCGAAAAACTTGCAAAAAGAAAATTTTCGAATAAAGTAATTGGATTGTATTCCCGCAAATACATGACTTTTCACCTTATACACGCCGCTTGAGGTTTGGCTATTTGACATTTAGTACATGTATAGAACAGTAGACAATGAGCCACGCTATGGGAAAACTGGGCTTAACGCATGTGCGTAAAATGTAATTCCGGATTAGCCTGTGCAGTCCGCACAGGCTCATCAGGGACGACACTTTCCGATTTTGTGGAATGTTCGTTTTAAAGGAAGTATTTTCTAAACCAACACCCTGTTTAGGCGGAAAGTGTCTTCCCTTATTATTTGCCTGTGCGGAACAAACAGGCTAATCTTCAATGACACTTTACGCACATGCATTTGGCCCGTTTTTCACAGAACAGGGCTCCAAAAGTGCGCCCTCAGTCTGAAGACTTACATGTTTGGTGCCAGTCACCTTGTCGCAGCCAAAGTATCCGGTTATAGCGTATGCTTTGAAATGTGCCGCTCTCGTTCCGAGGTCTTCAAAGATCTGTCGCGTGTAGTCATAATACGCTGTCTGCCATGCCCAAACGGGGATGACTCTGTTTCCAAGAACCTTGCCGGATTATAAAACAAAACCATTACTTTATAAATATTTATCAAAAAGCAGTACCAAACAGTTTACATCTATAATAAGTGGTTATTAGTCTTTCGAATAATATACCCTCGTGGCGGCATACTACAGCGCACAGACGGAAAATATTATTTTCTTTTGAAGAAAAATGTAATGCCCGAGTCCGCCGAAATTTATCATTAAATGTGCATTATCAAACGGCATCACATCGAATGACAGCAATGACATGATATTACTGAAAAAGTCTAATCAGACTGCACAGGCTAATCAGGGACGACACTTTCAACTCTGACTGTATTTTCGCTAGGAAGACACATAATTTAAAGAAAAATAATACCAACAAGCGGAAAGTGTCGTCCCTGATTCACATGTACGGAGTGTACAGGCTTAACTTGGACGACACTTTACACACATGTTTTAAGTCTAGTTTGTTCAAGAACGAGGTTGGAATAATGATACTATACGTGTCTTACCGATGTCCATATGTCGGCAACCTCGGTTGCTCGTTTGTTGTAATATTTGGCACCTGCCTTCCAGTCCTGTGGGTCCAGACCTAGCTTCTTTCCTTGCTCTTTGGTGTAAGTTGTTTGTCGGAAAATGCTGTTCCACACTTCATTTGAATATTCAACGTACACCTGTATAATAATTGGAATAATGATAAAAGCCGCCTTAATGTTTGTGCGTAAAGTGTCATTCAAGGTAAGCCTTTGCAGTCCGCACAGGCTTATCAGGGACGACACTTTCCGCACAGTCTGGATTTTCGTTTACAAGAGACTTGTTTCAAACGAACAATTCCATACAAGCGGAAAGTACCGTCCCTGATTAGCGTGGACGGACTGGGACGATAATTTACGCATATGCATTACGAGCTGTTTTACCACAGCGTGACTGAATAATAATAATTAAAATATCTATATATAGACACTGTAATTACTAGTTTATTTTCAACTCGATAAATGATAACCTTTTGTCGTGTTTTCACTAATCTCCATAATGTGTTTAATAGTTTTGTGCTTGTTATAAACTGTAAAAATAAAACACTGAACTAACGGATATTACTAGAGCTACCGATATCAAATTGTGGATCGCATGATGTATTTTCTTCCTTTATGGTTATATACGTGGGCATGCAATCATATCTTTTTCACATGATAAATTTACCTATTATCTTGACATATTTTAGACCTATGCGTTCTTATTATTGAGGAGCATAAGTCAACATATCAAGACAGTATGTCATCACGTTATTATTGCTTTGTCCCTTGTGGTTAAGAGGACACGCGCTAACCTTAACATCCGGACGTAAATCCGATAGCGCCAAACGCGCAAATCTGCTCAGGAAGTCATCATCCGCCGCATGGGGTTGACAGAACCAGGGATCTGCCCCAAGAATATTGGCCAAGAGGATGGCGTACTCGATGGCACCGCCCTCACTACCGGTCTGTGTGTGGAAGGTTGTTAGGCGTCTTGTTGACCACGTTGTAGGTTCAGGCTGTAATAAGCTTTTCATCGAAGATCATTGAACATACCAACAATTAACTTTAATCTCGTAATACTCCGAATGCTTTGCTTCACTATTTTCTCGGCGGTAATAAAAGCTTTTGTGTCTGTTTTATAACTATTTTTGTTATGGTTACAATGCCCGGTATTGTATAGATGATGGGCCACTCGCCTTTAACCCCCCGTTCTCACATAGCTGCGACTTTACGACGATTATCTCGATCAAGCCACGATCTGAAAAAAGGATCGAGGCCGATCGGAGTCTTAAATCGAGCAATTTGGCAAATTATGGTCTTCATTTCGACCGTTCTACGATGCCCCTACGTCAAACGCTTACTGCGTTTACTGCCGCGACATTCAAAATCATACTACGACGCTACGCAGACCTTTTACTGCGCTTTTACTACGACCATGAAGATCTCTCCACGATGCTTCCGCGCTGCCTGTATGATTACGGCGCTTCTACTACGCTTTTTAACGACTTAACACTGATGCATGTTGGCCAAGATCCCGGTACGCTTGTTTTGATCATGTTCAAAATAAGCGTGGCGAGAGCGTAGAGCTCTCCGATCATGAAGACTCTACCGCGATCATTCTGCGCTTATGAAGACTCTACTACGTTTCTCCTGCGATTTGTCACGATCGGCCACATGTTCGGCCACGCTTTGATCCTAGTAGAAGCGGCGTCTATGTGTGAACGGGGGGTAATAAACACTATAGAATTTTTGTATAAGAATTTCTCTGATGATATTTCATCTAGAATTTTAACTGTCCTTTAACCTAGAGGCTATTGGCTTGATTGTTTGTCGGACCACTCTTATATAGAAAACCGTTTACTGTTAAATGGTGTTTGTCAGTCTTTATTCATAGATGGCGTATCATTTACTATGCCAAACTCACGTATTCCTAGTGGCATTGTGTAGGCAGCGAGTTAATTTGCAATAATTAAAAAATGATACACGATTCCTTATGCGTTTGTTCCTTAAATATAATGAAGACATAATTGTGCTAATTACTGACATAAGTCGTTATTTGCAAACTAGCTCGTTACTACTTTTCCTTCCTTTTTTGCAGTTGAAATTTCTTTGCTATGAAAACGTTTATCTTATTCAGAGTTTATGTAAAATCTCTTACAGCTTAAATCTTACTTTAAGCAATATCATATGATACCATGATGAGACATATAGTAGATCCTAAATATGATTCTTTTCTATATGAGCCTTGCACTTGGAAATCGGGGGTAAATGCATGTTCGTAAAGCGTCGTCCTAGATTAGCATTTGCAGTGAGCTTTCCGCGTTTATGGATTTTTTCGTTTAAAAGAAGTATTTTTAGCGACAATCCAGTTAAGGCGGAAAGTGTCGTCCCTGATAAGCCTGTGCGGACTACAAAGGCTAATCGGGAACGAACCTTTGCGCTCATGCATTGAGTCCGTTTTTCCCAGAGAGAGGCATAAACACTATGTAAACTTAGGCATTTACCGTGTGTCCATTTGTGATTAGGAAATCCATGAACCTCAACTCCGAGTATCGTTTGAGGTTTTCTACGAAGGGAGGGTAAAATGGGAACAACTCGTGTCTATCTTCAAATCCAGGCATTATCAACCGGATGTTGTGGATAGGGTTGTTTTCGTTGGTTCTCATTATCTTGATGAGAATGCCTTGATTGCCTTCGTGAAACTCTACTGTCTTACGGCCTATAGTACGTTAGAAATATATAGCAGCATAACTTAAATGTTGTTAAATCAATAACAAAAAGTTTTGTTTTGTATATAATATCTCTTATGAACCATGCCATATCAATGTCTTATTGTTCACCACTGAATGATTTAAGGAAATTAATTCTTTCAAACTTCAACTAAGTGACCCTTATTAACGGTCTTTATATACATATTTTGCACTCACAAAAGCATGCGTGATACAAGATGTTGAACATTATAACTCGTTTACACGTTTACTTCATGGGCAAAAATGACATTTTGACACGTTTGTAATGCCTTAGGAAATGTAATTAAATTAAATATATCTTAATAGATTCAAGTTTCAAATGCTTTATTTTCAACCCTTAGATACAGCAAACAGTATAAAACCTGAACAGCCGACGAGTTCCTCGCAGTCTGTTCTGGTCTTATGCTGGTTGCAAAAGTCATTTTCACTTTGCTTCTGAGCGGTAAAGGGTTAACGAGGGAATCTTACCTTTTCCATTGTAGTGCACTGTGTGTGATACCAGGGCAAATGTGATTTCGCCGTCGCCATCATACAGTAAGGAGAAGTTACCCTGTGGGCCGTGTACACCCGCTGTACTCCGAAAAACTAACTTCACGACTGACAGAGATTCTGCGGAGAATAGTAATACAGCCGCGCTCTCAGAAAACGGGGTTAAATGAACGTGTGTACAGTGCCGTTCCAGATTAGCCTGTGTAGTCCGCATAGGCTGATCAGTAACGAAACTTTCCGCCTTAACTCGATATTCGCTAAGTGGAGACTTCATTGAAACATAAAATACCATGACAGCGGAAAGTGTCGTCCCCGATTAGCTTGTGCGGACTGCACAGGCCAATCTGGGACGATATTTTAGGCACATGCATTAAACATATTTTTACAGAGTGCGGCTAAATTATTTAAGGTAAAGTTTGATTTTTTTCTGTATCACGAAATCGTATTGTTTAATGCCCGTACTAAATCCCACGAGTGGTCTAAAGTGTGTTATAAGTATTGTTTATTAAAATAAAATATCTTAAACACAAACGTATGCCTCAAATATAATATATTCAGGTAATTTGTTTATGTCAAATGTAATTGGGTCTGGAAGTGATGAGACTCAAGAAACAACCAATAAGAAGCTTAAAATATTCAATTCCCAGACCCATTCTTAGCTGGCAATAAATACTGTATACTAGTAATCATTGATATTCGCCAGTATGCAATTTCTGTATTAAAAAAATATATGTTAATATCGCGGACTTCTTAATTCGCGAACTTCTGATTTCGGGAAAAATATGAGGTATTTGCGTCGATCATTTTCCCCAGAAATCAACGAAAATTCATGTCCCACAAATAAATATGATTTTACAATTTCGGCTTCTAATGATCCGTCGTCTGACGTATAAGACTGCAAGACTAGGGGGATTGAATGGCCATGGGATCAGAACGTGTCAATGTTTAACCTTTGAGTTCAAACAATTTTCAAGATACAACATTCGAGTTCCAGACTACTTTAACCTATGAGTTCCACCTACTTGCCAAATGCACTTTCGAATTTCATGGTGCTTTATTTACGGCAAGTGACCAATGGCCAAAAAAGTACGAAACAACATACAAAAATTGTAGAATAAAGCTGGGGTCACCGCCTTGGAATGGTCAATGCAAAGCACTGGGTGTTTAGACAGGTTTTAGAGCGCTCAACCTCACACTTGGCCCATCAATATTCATGAAACATTAGAGTGTAAACTTATAAACTGATATAAACTTCGAGTTGCAGACTTAGTTAATATCTAACATTAGGGTTACTCCAACTTATGATGTAAACTACGAAGTACAGACGTAGTAAATATTTTACCCCGGAGCTTCACCTACTTTCAAGCCTCGCCGGGTATCCATCATTCCTCCACGTGATATTGTTCTGCTCGTGTGTGTCCCATCGGCCGTCGTGATCTCGTTGAGTGATCCAAGCCGACGAGAGTTTGGCCACGTCGACGAACTTCAGTTCCGGCGACCAGTAGGAGAGCCCTTCTATGTTCATACCAACAGAAATGTTGCGGTTCATCATGCTAAAAGAGGAAAAACACTTCAAATGCATGTACGTTAAATATTGTGCCAGATTAGCCTGTTCACTCCACATAGGCTTATCGGGGACGACAATCACCGCCTTGATTGGATTTATGTTTTGTTGTGACTTCCTTGAAACGATAAAGTTCATAAAAGCGGAAAGTATAGTTTCTAATTAGCCTGCGCGGATTGAACAAGCTAATCTAGCACGATACGTTACGCACATGCGTTAAACCCCGTTTTCTCAGAGTTGGGTTCAAATGAGTATTGTGTATGCGTATGCATGTTGCGGTTCGATATGCTGAAATAAAGGATAATGACTTCACTATGTAGCTATACAATACCCAATCGAGAAAACTTAACCATTTTCCACTCAGATCCTAATTTTTTTCATGTTTGTAGTTATTAAGAAAATAAAATAAAATAAAGACCTCTCTTTAAAAATTCACGCTGTTAAGGCTTCATTTCCAACCCTTAGATACTGATGAGCAGCAAACTGTATAATACCTGAACTGCCTTCGAGTTACTCTGTTCTTGTTTTATTCTGGTTGCATGTAGTCAATTATTACTTAGCTTCTGAGTGGGAAAGTGTTATGTATACAGCATCCAATTGACAGAAAAAAATCAATATTTTTTTATGCGTATTTACATGTATTTAAAATGATACTTTTTCATGGTTTAAACTAAGAACAAAGTCTAAATGATCCTCGAATTTGGAAAACATGGCTTAATGCATGTGCGTAAAGTGTCGTCCCACATAACTCTGTGAAGTCAAAACAGGATAAGCAACAACGAACAAATACCAACAAAGCAGGAATGTCGCCCCTGATCAGCCCGTGCAAAGGCTGATCTAAGACAACAATTCCCACACATGCGTTTAGCCCCGTTTCCAGGAGCGCGGCTCATATGTGTTCAAACGGTACAACATACGTGTATGTACATTTTGTCCTTCATGTTTGTTACTAGTTTACTATGGTTACGTGTTTTTGTCCTACATGTTTGTGACTAGTATTTTTTTACGTGTTTTGCTCCTATATGTTTGTTACTAGTGCACTATTGTTACGTGTTTTTGTCTTACATGTTTGTTACTAGTTTACTATGGTTACGTGTTTTTGTTCTACATGTTTGTTACTAGTGAACTGTTGTTACGTGTTTTTGTCCAGCCTGTCACATCGGTCGCCCGTGTACCCTTCCCAGCATTCACACTGCCCGTTCCAGCAGGTACCGTACCGACACGCTTGCGTACATGCGCATACACCGGGGCCCATGCATTGCACACCTTTGAAACACATGAGACGCACTCTGTGAAAAGGAGCTTAAATGCATGTGCGTAAAGTGTCGTGACAGATTAGATAGTGTAGTCCGTACAGGCTAATCGTTGGCGGCACTTTGGGCCTAATCAATATTTTCGTGAAGAACATTTTCTTTAAACGAACAAAACAATAACAATGGAGAATGTCGTCCCATGTTAGTCTGTGCGTACTGTACAGGCTTATCTGTCATTACATTTTACACACATGCATCTTTTCTCAGATCGCGCCTCATACAATGTTGATCGTGATTTTTGCTAATGTTAAAATACACGACGATTTTCTATAGACGAAGACAAGTTGTCGTTGTAAATACGCCAGATAAATGTGATGTAAAGGTCATCGATCATATGATATAGTGGGTTTTTTGTACACGGGAACCCACAATCTTGTTTGATTTGTTGAACCCTGTTTTACTTCGAAAATGATTTATTACACACATTATACGTATTTAAAAAGAATTCAGGTTTAAAGACACTTTATAAAATATGCATTTGGATGTTTTCGTTTTTTTATTAATGCAATTCATATTGCTTTTCAAACTGCAATTTATGTAAGGTGACATCTTAAAGGCATATTTTGAAGGTTAAAGGTATGACCTCAAGGTAATATAACAAGCACACTTCTATATAAATACCGGTGGGGCAAGTACAGTCCCATATGCACTTGTGTTGGGAGCTTGACCATTTCCAGCCATTGTCGCATTGACATGTGTTATCTACAACAGAAATTGCGCATTTAAAACAAAAATGCGAACAAATATGTATAAGTATTTTTATATGTTTATGAGTTTAGATTTAAGTTTCAGTACTAGGTTATCTAGGATATGCCAATAAGAAAATCACATCAAAACAATTTTGTGGTGCTAACTACTAGTAACTTATCAGAAGGGTATACGTTAACGTGCTTACTATAAGGGTAAAAATAATCCAGTTTACTTTTGCCGATCTATATAATTCTATGAGCCGCGTTCTTTGAAATCTGGACTTAATTCATGTGCGTAAAGATAAGCTTATGCGGACAACTGTGCAGTCCGCACAGGCCAATCAGGGACGACACTTTCCGCTCTTACATACTTGTTTCTTTTAAAGAAATTCTCATTTAAACGAAAGTCCATTCTAGGTGGAGAGTATCGTCACCTTCTAGCCTTTGCAAACTCTACGGGCTAATCTGGGATGATACGTTACGCACTTGTAAGCATTAACCCATTTATGCCTAGCGTCCTGGAAAAAAGAACTTTGCAAACAGCATAGACCCAGATGAGACGCCGCATGATGCGGTCTCTCATCTGGGTCTGCGTTGTGCTTTAAGGAATTTCAGTAATTAATATTCTAAATATAGAAATAAATATACTAGACATTCCTAATTTTGGAAATAACGTGATCCAATTTAGGATGATGGGAGAGTCCACTAGGCATAAATGGGTTAAGTCCGGTTTTCTCAGAACGAGTTTATTTTATACTCATAGTCTTTCGTCTTTTCTTTATAATCCCATCGAAATAAAATGCCTTCAATATTTTGTTTGTTTGAAGTTGTGTGAAAGCACGGCGTTCATTGGTTACACAAAGTGTCTTGAATTGTTTGTGTTAGTTATTGCATTAAATAGCAATACGTAAATCATACGTATCGCGTACCTTGGTTACAAACCCCGTGTCCTTGACAACCACAGTCCACGCTACAGTCGGTCCCTTTGAAGCCCTGGTAGCATTCACATTGTCTAGACTCTGTTTTACATACGCCGTTCCAGTTACAGTGAACGCAGTTTTCGTCCATAATAAACGCCTCGCATAGGCTTAAAGTAACGAGAATACATGTATGTTTGTCTTTGTAAAATCTTAACAGGTTTTTCCATTGTATTTGTCGTAGAGCTTTTGACCTTTTTTGAACTTGCCATTGTAAACTCAACCCCTTCCCACAAAAAAACAAAATTAAAAAAACAACAACGAAGTAAGCCGAATTGATAATTAAAATTTTCGTATTTTTTAAAAGTACCAAAAACTGCAAAATGTGCCATCTACAAACTCTTGCCGCAATTATATTAAAAATATACTCTATTTGATAATCCATTTTGTGTAGCATTACGTATTTTTTATATAATGTTAATTATTTTCTTTCACAAAATTGTTGAATTGTTTTCACACTTGACATGTAAACATGTCGCAGTTTTATAATATTTACACAAGCTGTCGCTTGAGCAGTGCAATCGTGACCCCTCTTTCTTAAATTATATCTTGCACGGTATCAATGTGACAAATGCGCAAACCGGAAGTCCTGACAAAAAGGGTATATGCTGTCAGATTGATAACAAGTTCCTATTGTTGAGTGCATGATGAATATAATCATTAAAGTGCATTTTATATGATGTTTTTTAAGTATCAATTTGAAGGTATATATGTAAGCATAGGAAAACAACTCATTTCGTCGCTTCATTCTTAAACATTACTGGTTTCTAGAGTCACATCTTTTGTTAGTTGTGTTTTTTTGCGGAAAATGGCAGCCTCCACTCCACTGAGTGTGTGCGTGCGTGTGCGTGTTTTTGAGCGTGTGTGCGCTTGCGTGCGCGAGTGTGTGTGAGTGTTATTCAGAGTTAATTTACAGGTTGCCGCTAAGTTTTCACGTCTACATTATGTGCGGACTTCCGTGCTACTGAATGCCGCTGTGTAATTAATATGTTGAATATTTTGAGTTACAACATCTATTTTAATGGTGTTTTTATGGTTCTTACCTTATATTCCAACCATGTACGCTGATATATTGGAAAGAAGCTTTGTCATGGTGAAAATTGTCATCAAACATTGCCAACGTAATTTAGAACATTTATTTTATTTGCGCTGTGTAATCGTTAAAGCAAGTGAGCGGCCAGCCTGTCTGGAAATTGCCATTTCAAGGCGTTCCCGTATATTTAGGCGAAACTAGAATGATATTGCGACCAGATATGTCTTAAAAGAAGATATTCGGTGTATGCCATTCATGTTATAATAATAATAATACACACATGGTAGGGTGATAATATGTTATAAATGGGTTTTAGATAAGAGAAATGCCATTAACTCGCTAAATATATTACGGATAATCGCGATTATTCACGTACTTTAAATAATCAAATAGCTGCGTTCGGAAAACATAAAAAAGTGTATACAGGTCTGTTCGAAGGTGTGTGAATATGTCATATATATATGAGCCTCGCTTTGTGAAAAGGGTGTTTAATTAAAGTGCGTTAAATGTCGTCCCATATTAGCATGTGCAGGCCGCAAAGGCTAATCAGGGACGACACTTTCCGCCTAAACTGGATTTTCGTCAAGAATAGTCTTCCTTAGAAAGGAATTGTTATAATAACAAAAAATACAGTAACAGCAGACAGGGTGGACTACAAAGGAAAGCAGACAGGGTGGACTGCAAAGGAAAGCAGACAGGGTGGACTGCAAAGGAAAGCAGACAGGGTGGACTGCAAAGGAAAGCAGACAGGGTGGATTGCAAGGAAAGCAGACAGGGTGGACTGCAAAGGAAAGCAGACAGGGTGGACTGCAAAGGAAAGCAGACAGGGTGGACTGCAAAGGAAAGCAGACAGGGTGGACTGCAAAGGAAAGCAGACAGGGTGGACTGCAAAGGAAAGCAGACAGGGTGGACTGCAAAGGAAAGCAGACAGGGTGGACTGCAAAGGAAAGCAGACAGGGTGGACTGCAAAGGAAAGCAGACAGGGTGGACTGCAAAGGAAAGCAGACAGGGTGGACTGCAAAGGAAAGCAGACAGGGTGGACTGCAAAGGAAAGCAGACAGGGTGGACTGCAAAGGAAAGCAGACAGGGTGGACTGCAAAGGAAAGCAGACAGGGTGGACTGCAAAGGAAAGCAGACAGGGTGGACTGCAAAGGAAAGCAGACAGGGTGGACTGCAAAGGAAAGCAGACAGGGTGGACTGCAAAGGAAAGCAGACAGGGTGGACTGCAAAGGTAAGCAGACAGGGTGGACTGCAAAGGAAAGCAGACAGGGTGGACTGCAAAGGAAAGCAGACAGGGTGGACTGCAAAGGAAAGCAGACAGGGTGGACTGCAAAGGAAAGCAGACAGGGTGGACTGCAAAGGAAAGCAGACAGGGTGGACTGCAAAGGAAAGCAGACAGGGTGGACTGCAAAGGAAAGCAGACAGGGTGGACTGCAAAGGAAAGCAGACAGGGTGGACTGCAAAGGAAAGCAGACAGGGTGGACTGCAAAGGAAAGCAGACAGGGTGGACTGCAAAGGAAAGCAGACAGGGTGGACTGCAAAGGAAAGCAGACAGGGTGGACTGCAAAGGAAAGCAGACAGGGTGGACTGCAAAGGAAAGCAGACAGGGTGGACTGCAAAGGAAAGCAGACAGGGTGGACTGCAAAGGAAAGCAGACAGGGTGGACTGCAAAGGAAAGCAGACAGGGTGGACTGCAAAGGAAAGCAGACATGGTGGACTGCAAAGGAAAGCAGACAGGGTGGACTGCAAAGGAAAGCAGACAGGGTGGACTGCAAAGGAAAGCAGACAGGGTGGACTGCAAAAGAAAGCAGACAGGGTGGACTGCAAAGGAAAGCAGACAGGGTGGACTGCAAAGGAAAGCAGACAGGGTGGACTGCAAAGGAAAGCAGACAGGGTGGACTGCAAAAGAAAGCAGACAGGGTGGACTGCAAAGGAAAGCAGACAGGGTGGACTGCAAAGGCTAGTCAATGATGATACATGCATTAAACCTCATTTTCCCAGAGCGCGTATCATATAGATGATTCGTGTTAGCCGGGGTCCCTATATGTTATTTTATATTTCACATAGTTGTTTGTGTTTTATCTTTAGATCAATTATCAAAACTATCCAATAATGAGAAATAAGTCACAGCAACTTTCGCAAAAGCACGTTATTGGCGTGGGTGTCATTAAATCATTGATATAACTGATGATCGGTCACCAACGCAAACCAACTTCAACGCCGTATATCTTTTTCTTATGCATTACACTTATATATGTCACACAAAGCATTTCGTTCATTACAACATGATTTATTGAACGAACCATTCTACTTGGAATGAATAGTATACACATTACGTTATTTATAATCATATTAACGTACCTTATATGAATCATAAAAAATACTTCATCAAAGGAAATAAGTTTTAAATCTTATACCGGTAAGTGCTGCCCTCTTTGAATACCTTAGCGGTATTACTCAACTTTTTTACAAATACATTTTTAATTTTTTAACTAAAACAAAAACAAAACAAGTAACTACCTAAGCGATATAAATCCTAATATTAGCAGCATTTTCCCGTGAACATATCAACGCATCCTTGATTCTTTGTGTACAGTGATGTCCCAGACTATATATACACCTCGAAATGTACGTACTGCAATCACGTGATCAGTTAAGTCCCTGTCCTCTTTTAGCATAGTACGAGAAATGAGCAGATGTTAAGGTCATTTTACTTTGACAATTTTTATGACACAAACAGTATGGTCGAAACTACCCTTCTGCATAACGCTCTGAAATTATATTTCATATTTGGTTATAAGTAACCTGTTTATATTTGAACAACAACACGTCTACTGTAGCATCTTCATTTAACAATTATACAACTCCGTCATGGGCAATTATTTCGTTTTAATTGATTAACTTGTTAACTATTGTTTACACTCGCCATACACTAGATCCTAGATGGCCGTCCGCTTAAAGGGGCCTTTTCACGTTTTTTGTAAATTGACACATTAACAAAAGTTGTTTCATATTCGCAAATTTTCGTTTTAGCTATGATATTTGTGAGGAAACAGTAAAACTGAAAATTTACCTTGCTCTAAAATATACACGATATGCATCTTTTGATGATTTGAAAACCTGAAAATTATAAAGCGTTGCAACGCGAAACATGAATAATTTGGAAAGTTCGGTTGTTGTCGTTATATTTTGATAAACAACGAGGATTGCTTAAAGGGATCTTTTCACGCTTTGGTAAATTGACAAAATTGAAAAAAGTTGTTTCAGATTCGTAAGTTTTCGTTTTAGTTATGATATTTGTGAGGAAACAGTAATACTGAACATTAACCATGCTCTAATATAGCCATTATATGCATCTTTTGACGATTTTAAAACCTAAAAATTATAAAGCGTTGCAACGCGAAACGATTGAATAATTTGGAGAGTTCTGTTTTTGTCGTTAAATTTTGTGAAACTACGAAGATTGCTTATATAAGGTATAAAATACGTCAAGAGTGTACTCGGCGGAATAGCTCAGTAGGCTAAAGCGTTTTTACTTCAGGACTCTGGCAGGACTCCAGGGGTCACTGGTTCGAAACCTGCTCCGGGCAATATTCTTTTCCTTTTTTTTAATTTTTTTCTTGATTTTTTACTGGAGCTTTTATGATCCAATGTTTACATTTATCAATATAAAGCATTTAATGAATAATTTTAAAAATGCCAAAATCTGTGAAAAGGCCCCTTTAATATATAAAGTAAAAAATACATCCACTAATAGCATGAGCACCGATAGCCGAGTGGTCTAAGCGGAATACTTTTAACTCCAGGATTCCAGGGGTAAGTGGTTCGAGCCCTGTGGAGGGTTACTTTTTTACTTTTTTGAATTGTATTCTTGTTTTTTTACTGGAGATGTTTAGGTCCAATGTTTAAATTTATCAATATATAGCATTTAATAACAACTTCAATACATGCCAAAATCTGTGAAAAAGCCCCTTTAATTGTATGTTTCATAATTTCTCTAACGTGACGAAATATAGTTTGATGAATGACTTACACCAAAAGTTGGACTACCTCCTCTATTTCCGCGCCAGACAATACAACACAGTTAAAGCTCAATCAAATGCATTACTAACTTAACACATGCTTCATAATAACACACTTAAATGGTCACATTTTCGGCTTCCAAATTACTTTTCATTAAACATGTAAGACTTTTTCTGAACAGAACAATATTTAATGGCTCCTTTACCTTTCGACATCTTAAGCACGCATCATACGAAATTGTCTACCAGTGGACATAAGGGTCTCATTGGTCACCGCGCACTGGTCTGTTCCACAAAATAATATCTTTCATTGGCGAATATCCGGGGGGCCTGGAAAATATGACCTACTTTGGCTCAAAATTATTAAAGCGCTGAAGGCATTGCATTTATTATCTCTTTGAAGGTATTGAATATTACTTACAGTAACAGGTCAGACTTTTGAACACCAATGTAATTTACTTTTCATTGTCTACAGTGGTGAGATTTTGAAAAAAGGAGGGAAGTGCCATTGATTTACAATCTCTTGTTATTTTATGCAGGATTCCCACAAACTCTACTTATGATTACAAAGATGAAAACAGAAATTCAACGTATATTTAAGTTGGCGCTCAGGAAAAGTCTGTGAGTCTAACAAAGAATGAACCACACCATAATTCTAAAAACTAAATGTATTTGTATCAACGAGCTTTGTATTAAATTCTCGATCAAATCCAATTAAAAAATATTAAATATTTTAGCCTGAAATTAAATGCTTCATTGAATGTATTTCCATTTCATTTTTATTAATTTCCATGTACTGGCATAAACGCGTAACTCCTCTACTCCACCCGTCACCAATATTTTTATGAACGTACCATATACTGCAATGTTTAATTCGTAAATTGACGTATATTTACTATAGTTTCAATGGGTCAATACTTTTCATCGTGTGCATTTATTCCGATTTGAATTTTTCCTCCTAAAATTCTTAATGTACTCAATTGCTCGTCTGTATTAAGTTACAGCACCTGGTCTGTTGCATCACGCACGCATTACATCTATGGAACTTGATAGTCGACAGCAACTATTTCGAACATTTATAATAACACGATTTTTGAGATGCGTTCGAAGGTACTTTAATCAGCAAATATCAACAAATGGCTATACAAGAAAAATATACATGTACTGAAATTAAATTGCTACTGCAAAGATTCTTAAAGGTTTTTGTGTTCACAACTTACTCGCCATAAGGATTCTGTTGTTCACCACCTGCTTGTAACTTTTCATAAGTAACTATTGCTTGCAGTTAAAAGGTGTGATGATGATACCAGACACTGTCTTTAATGTAATGTATTAATTACCGGTTTATACTACGTAAATGGTAAAATTGTAATTATGTGTTAAACAATCTGCAGTGAACGCTTAATTCATTGTTCGACGTCAATCAAAAATAATTGGCGTCAGTTAACCTCGGAACCGATTGGACGGCGAAAAATACAGTTTTGCAGCTAGAAAGAAACCTGCGAATTTCTCGTGACGCATCTTTGTAAGCAAAAATGACTGTAATGTGGCTTGTCAAATTTACATCGGCTGCCCGGGTATTCGCAATAATTGTGATCTAAATAGACCAGTGCACGGTGGCAAATAACACCTTAATGTGCACTGGTAAACAATTTAACGGCAATTCATGTCTGGTTGCCCTTTATTGGACAATTTAACTCAGCAAAGGGAGTGCTGAAAATTGAAGATCTACTTCCCGCTCCTCGCGCGCTGCGCTGCTTGAATGGCCTCTATAGACGCCACAAGCTGTCGACTCTAACCCCAGCACGGTTTCCCCACCACGTTGAGTGTACTGGGTACCGCCGTCCTTCGACACTTCCATTATCTTCATAGGGTCACCCCCTCGAAATCCTGGCCTGTATCTCTGCCCAAGATCCGCCACGCCCGTCTTCTACGCTGACACCTCCGCTGTCCCCGTCCCTCTTCCGGCGATGTAGTGAAACCACTATCTACCTTCGGACAATTACCATTCCGCGTAGCGATCCTTCCAAGTTCAGGGGTTCAGCGAAGTCAGCAGGAGAGGACCTCACCATCAACCAGATATATTTCTTTGTATTGTCTTATATGTTGAACGATGGGCCTTTTTTCCTGATTATATCATATTTATCATACTGCATTTCCAAACATAACACATAGTGCATAATGAGACACGCAATATACGCAACATGCGCCACAACCGAACATGCACAGATTTCAAAGCCTCTGTAGTCGCTGATCCAGTATGATACATTTCCAAATCATGTTATCCACGGCTACCAGTCTCCCATTCCGCTGGAAATCCAGCCCAGTAAAGATAGGTTCCTCCTAATCATCTCCAGTCTTTTGCAAATCCACGGATACGAGCAGCTCCAAAGTGATTGGCCTTGGTTGGGAGGATCAGCTTACGCGACTGGTTCTAACTTTTAAAAATACACGTATTTTCCAAATTTATCGATTAAAAGGGTATCAAAGTCATTATAATTTTAAAACATGTATGTTTCGAATCAATCGATGAAAAGCGTTATAAACGCTTCAAATAGAAATATTTTGATTGCTGATTATCAATCATCGCCATTATCCTTCTCCTTCTCCTCCTTTTCCTCATCATCATCACCGTCGTCGTTATCGCCATCATCATCATCATCACCATCAGCGTAGTCATCAAAATCGTCATCATCTTCCTCATCATCATCATTATTACCAGCATCAGAATAATCATCATCCTTTTCATCATCATCATCATCATCATCATCATCGGAAGCAGCATCAGCAGCATCAGCATAATCATCATCGTCATCATCATCATCAACGTCATCATCATAACCCATAATCATCATCAGCAGCATCATGATCAGCATCATCATCATCAACGCTGTTCAGCACATAATCCGGATCTTTTTCATCGTCGTAATCAAAACAATCATCTTGTTCATCATCCCTATCACCATGATCCGCATCATAATTATGTTCAATAATTTCATTACCGCTTTGATTGTTTATTAGTATGTGTATTCGTAAGTATCTGTTTTACGTTATGTAATGTTATTTTGTTATACCTAGTTACGTGACAAAAAATGTGTATACTTGAGAATGATAGTGTTAAGATAATAACTTTTTATTTGAAAAAGTCAAAGCACAGTCTTTTAAAAATGAAAATACAATAATTCTTTTCAAAATAATGTACAACAATAATGTGTATTCGTTTTGTAGCTGAATACAATCGTCTTTAAAATTAAAAAGTACTGACTCATGTCGCAGACGTTGTTTGCAAACCATTCTTTGCCGTATGACATCCACATACATTTCACGAAGTACGAATCTTATCGGAGACGTATGACAGTGTTGGGCGATCTGGATATTGCATCTCTATATGGTATTTATCTTGCTTTTATGTAAAATGAATATTTTGTATTTAATACTATAAAAAACCTATATAAAAACACTGCATACTGGCAGTAAAACTTAATAAGGATCAGTTGGTGACGTTTCTACAAAATTACCAAATCAACAGAAAAAGTAAGAATTTTCCATTAGGGTTCGTCCTAAATGCTATACTACACACTCATAATTTTCAGCCAGTGTTCAGACTTTAATTAAACTTATTTTGAAGACATTGTGGAACTTTCTTGATTTTCCTTAATTTAAACATTTTTGTAACTGCCTAAATTCCATTTATTTATTTGGGGCCTACTCTCAAACATGTTTTTTTTGCCTTGGGTAAAGGTAAATTAAGGTGAAAATCTGGGTAGACAGCTAGGATAAAAAAAGATTGATGATCTTCATATCTAGAATCTCAATTGCAATGATCAAAACAATAATGGTAAACACTATTTCACTTCTCAATTGCAATGATCAAAACAATAACGGTAAACACTATTTCACTTCTCAATTGCAATGATCAGAACAATAACGGTAAACACTATTTCACTTCTGATTGTGATATTGAACAAAAAAAGGAATTGTGATAAAAATGCCCCATTATGCTTGCAGAAAGCATGATGACATCAAAAGTATGATAAATATAAGCAGTTATTAATTATGATAACTAAATTAATCATAACTTAAACCATAAAAATAGCATGATTCACTAAGAAGTGTCATCTTGAAGATTTGCTCCTTTTGAAATTTAAAATAAATATTCATAAATAATGATAATTTAATATAAACAAAATAACATTTATATTTAATCAGGAATAACATCAGAATTATAATACATGGTAAGGATTCAGTGTCATTGTTAAAGAGTTATCATGTCATGTAGCGTTTTATATGCCACTTGTTAAGACATGAATAACCCAATAATTTGCGAAGACATACAGGACTACAGGCAGCGGGAATAACATTTCAATCCAATGAGATTTTACTGTGAAACAGAGATTGTGTAGCCTTAACATATTTTGATTAAGTAACCAAAAACAAATTAATGTCTTGATAATTTCAATATTGTTATACAGTTACTTTTTTCATAATGTACAGAAACAACAGTATGTTCAATGCTGCAGATTCAAAATGTGGCAGACTCAAAAAACTACTTAGTATCATTCGGTTACCTTCAGTAAATTTGTGTCGCAAGAGGTTACGGTTGCTGAACCCGTGCAGAAAGGCTAAACGACAATCTTCCCACATCAAATTACAGAGGATCAAGCAGTCATCAATCTAAATTGTTTGCTATACTTCCATTTTTCCCTGACTGCCACAGTTGTCGTCTGTTTATTTTCCAAGTATAATGATTCCAAATCGTTACTTAGATGAATGGCTGCACAATGACATAAATACAAAATACATATGTAGTATTACATTATTCGACACATGACATTATTCAACCATCCTTTTTTTTACCGACTTAATACATTTACCGCTTAAAAGTATTTCCGTTAAATATTGTACAGACAAAACACTCGTACCAAACTTGTGCAAATCTTCCTGAACATTAAAGAACGGCCAATATAATATACACATAAAAGAAACACAAACAAGTGAGTCGAAAGTAATATATTAATTAATATAATATATTATTATTTATATATGTGACAAGGTATGCGACATCATCGCTTGAAATGCTGATCTCGGCACAACAGGCAATGTATGAAGCTCACTTCTTCATCAATGTTAAACCGATTTGCAAACCTTGGTATTAAACAACACACAATACTTCGTAATAAATGGAATCAATTGATGCATGTTCAAACACGTCTACCGTGAAGCGGTCATGAAACAGAAAATTGCAGAAACATTTTCTAGAATCGATCTGGCTACCACGAACATTAATTGCAACATGGCATGCATAATTCGGCTTGACCGTCATTCCTACTGTAATTACAAATAAAATAAAATCACAATTATCGTTATTTTACACTTAATACTTACAATAATATCCCTCCAAATCCAATTGCGATATCAGCTTTCCAACTATTCAGCATAATGTTATTACTGTCGATTAACAGGAAAGCCCCGCCTCCGATATTAACCAATGAGAGCACAGCTTTGTTAAAAACTATTCCCGCGGCATATATGGCGTACCGGAAGTTAAAATATGGTTTATCAAAGTAGAAGCCATTTTGTCTCGTTCTTCGCAGTAGTAATAACGCATGCGCAAAGAGACAAAATCACTGGATTTTGTCAATAACTGATTTTTTAACGAAACGAAAATCGTTTTATTTTCAAAGAACGTTATTTTTGCACTAAGAAAGGTCTTAGACAAAGTCTTAGGGGAAAAACCTTCTAAAAACAATTTTCTAACAGAAAAATTGTAAGACTGATACAATTCTATATAAAATGTATTAGTATTGTTTAAAATACCACCCCAGAAACTGGCAAAGTTAGTTTTATTTGATATTCTGCTTCAACAAATTTAGCAAAAATCAAAAAGTTCAAGTTGCGTGTTCAAATACTATCCAGCAAGATAATTTATTATTAGACACCCAAGAGGTCAATACGTTTGATTCGAAAATAATGTCTATTTACTGCGCCTTGAAATATATTTGTCTATTTATGGGGTGTATGAATAAAAACCAGTATAACATAAACATTATATTATAATGCTTGTCAAGTTTTACCATCATATTCATGTTAAAATTTACAATTAATATTATTTTATTTTCAGTTTTCGTAATCTCACATTCCACGTTCCACTATGGATTTACAAAAAGAGTCTTTGATTCAACCTGGCATATACTGTTCCTAACAATTGCATGTTACCCAATAATACTAGTATCTAACGTTCTCAGCACTGCCGGCGTAGCAAAAAGTCTGGCGAGAAAAGAAAGTAACAGCAGTAGGGAAAATAGTGTTCACACCGTTCGTCTTGTGATGTTTGGTGAGTTTGGGTGAACGTGAGTTTGGGTTTTCTTTCCGTCCCGATTTCGTGTCTGCTCTGTAACTTCAACATATCTAGAAGAAAGGTTATATAGCTTAAAATAAGTATTCCACATGACTAGATCCAAGTAATTCCATGATCCTCGGAAGGTTAATGTCAAAACTCAAGATCTAAGGTTATACGTTTTGGTGTCCGCTCTTTAAATTTCATACGGACTTTTAATGACTTTACTATAACTTCATATACATTATTATTCGCAATTATAAGAAGATGTGTTGTATATAGATTATATGCTCCTCGGTAAAAGGTCAAGATCACAGTTCAAGTTCAAAGTATAGAAATGATTGCCGCTTCTTGAATAATTGTAATTGTCTGGTAGGATTTAAATTTAACTTCTAACAATTATTCCCCATTGCCAGATAATGTGTCACATGTAAATTCGCCCCATGCTCAGTAAAAGCTCAATGTTACAATTCGATGTTTAAAGATATACATTTTCGTTTCTGATCTGTAAAATGTCAGTTCCACAGAGGATTTTAATATAATTAAGAATAATTATAATTAACTCCATGACCAAACAATTTGGTGCAAACAAATCAAATTCTCCTGTTCTGTGTGAATGTTCAAGTTAACCATTTCCCACTTGGATGCGGATTTTGACGCATTTGTAGTCCCTTAGGACGTTGTATTTATTTGAAGACCTTTCTTAATAAATTCAAGTTTTAAAATGACCAACCCTTACTTACAGAAGAGCAGCAACCAGCATAAAACCTGAACAGACTGCGAGTTACTGTTTGCACATAACAAGTGTCACTTTGTCTGTGAGTTGGAAAGGGTTAACAGGGTTTACAGTTCAATTTTTAAGGATGTTATATCCACTCCGTAACAAATACAGGTGTACATTGAACCGAACCGTTTATGTCGGTTGCAGTCTGCATTATATGTTTGTGTAAATATACAAAGTGGCGTAGTTTTATCATTTATCTTTAATGTAATTTCTCACTTCATTTTGTTTGCTAATTTAATCAATGTGTGCTAAACAATATTTAACACATTTACACATTGATGATGCTATACTATCCGTTTAACTGCAATGAGGAATTGTGAGGCCTTTATTCAAAATAAAAACATTAATGTATGATTATAACTGTTTTTCATCTTGATTATATTGAACGCCTAAATGTTTTGAGACAATCTCAGGGTTGTTGTTTTGGTAGAATCAGAACTAAGTTTCTGAAAGAATAAACTTGAAAATACTTTCATATTAAAACCTGGAACTCCTGATTGACTGGTGGACATTATACACAATACTCAACTTATACGGGTTATCAATGCAGATTTGGCATTACTTTTTTAGTGGTTGTTTTCACATGATATATGAACTAACTGTTTAGATTAACTGTTTAAAGTCTCAGTTAGTTGAATTTGTCAAATTTAGCAATGAAGACATACTGCTTTAATTTATGTATTTTTTATATTGGTTAAAATATTAAGTTACTGAAAGTGCATATGTACATTTATTTAAAAGAACTCAATATCAGCTTCACATACTTAGAGCTAATTATTCAGAATTCCTCTTTATTTTGAAGCTTTGACTTGTATCCGAATAATTGTTGATGCTATGTTAATATTATTTTTGTAAAATTTTATATTGTGTATTACATTTTAATTTACCACTATTTAAAAATGTCTTTATTTAACATGTTATCGAGAGGACCATTTCTTACCTTCGATTTGATTATTGTGGGTCCCTAGTTTAAGAAACTTCATTGAACACTATTTTATATCACTGAAAATAATGTTGCTCAGTCACACAATTTTTTTTTAATGAAAACAAAAAACACGATTTTTAAGTTATTTAGATAAACCTTTTCGACCCCAAAAATGTTATGTTTGTGTAAACTCTGTGTTTTCCTAAATCTGTCAGTATAAAGCACAAAAAATGAACACCTCTTATCCTTACTGGTAAATTACTGCTTCTGAAAAGATAGTGATGACGTTTAAGCATTAAACTAGCCGTATCAAAAAGCCACCTTTTCACAAACAAAGTGTTCGAGTAACCTTCAGTTGTTTATTCTAGGCAAGATTATTGTGTTCAAAAGTAACCACATATCCACAAATCGTTTTTTTATAAATATAATACATGTTACAAATCCCTTAATAATATCTTTTCACGTACTATCGACGTTTATAATATCATATATATGTTTTGATGTTTTCAACGACCTTGAGTGCTTAAGACAGTGCATATTTATATGTAATTGTTTCGTATTTTATGTTCATACATACTGTATGGTGGCATATAGCAGTCGCACTGTCCGTCCGTAAGTCGGCATGTCCGCCAGACCGGAATTCCGTGTCCAGAGTAAACTTCAAAAAGGCTTTCAGATATTAATCTGTTTACTGGAATGTGAGTCTACCTGCATGAATTACAGATCAAGTTCGAGTTTCGTTCCGGTCCATTGATTTTATGCTACCTTATAGACCGTGGTCGTATAAAAAAATCTACAAAAACAGTTTTTCGAAAAAAATATTAAACGCTTTAAGATATTGACCTGATGTTTCGTATTTGAGGTTACTTACATGGCTTTCATGCTCATTGATTTTTGACAAAGTACCGACCCTTGAACTTTAAAATTGACTTTGAAAAAGCACTTTTGCGATGTTGTTTTTGTCCGAAACGCTTTCAGATACTTCACTGTATTATGTGTGAGTCTGAATGACTCAAAGATCAAGCTCGAGTTTTGCGATAACTGCTTAAATTGCGTCATTGGTACGATACATTAATCACTGAAAAAAAAACAGGAGGGTAGTGTTATCAATATATGTATTATACCAAAGTCTTCATAAATATAAGTTGTCCGATGATTCTATACTGATTGAGTCTACATAAGTTTCAGAACACGCGTTGCCATCTACGAATTGGGGTTATCAAAAGCAACAACCGCGCCGTCTCAGATTTAATCAAAATGTCAGCATACGGTAGATTTATGTGCAAATTATGTGACGATTTCTTGGTGATTTTTGTAATTTGCTAAAGAATGTATTTGTGAAGCTTTATAAATAATACAATGGGATGCTGAGTCATTAAAAATTGGCTGTCGGCTTCGATTTCTATGCATATTACTTTCGCAGAAAGAATGCCATGCACAAACGCAGCAAAATATCATTTGTTACAGAGTGATATTAAACCATCCATATTCACTCATCTGCTTATATTATTTCTTATTTCAGAAGAACTTTTAATTATTGTATATATTTATTTAATCGTTAAAACAAATTAAAAATCATTAATAAAATAAATAGGTTAATTTAGACTAATATCCGTATTCTGATCTCATGTTATGATATGATGTCAGTAAACTATTTATCTGTATATTTTCAATATATAATATTTATCAGTTAATATAATGTCTAATACTCGTTCCCTGACCGATAATGAAGACAATATGTCTACGCTTTAACATGCATATCAAGGTATTATGCTAGAATATATGTAGTTAATATTGGAAGACTTTTTATTTTTACTATATCTTATTGGAGACATAAACAAAAACTATAAATACTTTGTTTTGTTTTGGTTTAAACGAAATTATTGACGAACGATTACTCCGTGTGTAAAGATGTTGTCTCAGGCAAAGAGATGCACGCGTTTTATTTTATCAGCTGTACTGCTGAAACATGGAATGTAATATTCGACTGAAAAATCTCTGTAATCGGCCAGTATGTCGAGCTCAAAAAGGTCGATACTAGAAATATTTAGCCATTTATAAAATGTGTCATTTGCTTGCAATATATTTGTTTTATAAATAAATATGTTGCATTTGATTGGTACTGAATTGCATTTAAAATTAAGCAAGGAATAACAATTCCTTTACCATGACTGATGTAGGCTATATTCCTATAAATTAATAAGAACGTTCGTCGATGCCAAATTGCTTTGTATATTATTGTTATTGATGTTTCGAACGCAATGATTCTTTTCACCCAACTCAAATTTTGTTTCTCAAATCTGCATAGGATATGCAGGTTTATACGTTTGCATGTGAGGATATCTAAGAAGCACTTGGTCATAAACACAAATATTTCTAAGTGTCTCTGGATGTGGTCAATTGTGGGACGGAGTCTCTTCTAATTAAAAAAGCACGAATAACGTCTGTATACACCTGATTCTTATTAACAAATGACGGACATATATCCGGTAAGATTGTAACATAGAAGTGTTGTGTCAATATGCAGATATATCCAATGACGTTGTCTTTAAAAACGTTTCGGCATACACAAGCTTTTGTTATTGACATGCAAAGGACTAATTTTGCATAGCATTAAGGTTTAATAGCTCGGTTAAATCAGCAAAAACACCTGATCGATATATATATATATATATATATATATATATATATATATATATATATATATATATATATATATATATATATATATATATATAATATTTAATGTACAAAAACCAAACTATCAAGATATAGCCAAAATTTACAATTCAAGAACTAAGTTCACATACATATATTACATGTATATGGTATATTTTGTATTAAAACAAATAAATCAGTAGAGTTTTATATTTGGAATCACTTATTATTTACAATATATACAATCTTAACATTATCATCGTAATCACTCGCTTAGTAAATTTGGACGTGCCTCCGTTGAATGTCTTTATCGCTTTCGCACGTGATCTAGGCAGTATACATTTATTATTTTGTACAATATGTATTTTATAAAGTTCAGTACATCTTTATGTTCATGGTTAGAGAATTACTTATTTTCATCGCGCAATTACTTAATTATATCACCATTACAAATACTCCTTTTTTGTAGACAGTGTAACTATGAAAATATATCTTTCTATCTTTCAGTGAACATATCAATGGTAATAGTTATAGATTGGTGTAAGTTGTAAAGCGTATTATAGTCATATATGAATATACTTAAAGTTTTACAATTTAATATTTAAATATGTTAAAGTTATGATAACACACTCAATTTAAATGACCAAACTAAAACTGAATGTTGTATATAGGTCATTTGTTTAAAACAGTTTAAAATGTTAGCGAAAATAAAAACCCAGCAAAACGAAAATTTATAGATCTATTACAGGTACCGAATAAGTGATTTAACATACCAATAAAATGTTATAAACCTAAGCCATGCAAGTTGTTTTTGAAAAACGTGTCTGGTCATAAATAGTATTATATATTATTAATGTACGAAAGTGTTTCTGACCGTTATGCAGCACCTGCAATGTTTTTGATGACTACGCATCCCGATGACTTTAGTTATTACGGCCCATCCATAGAAACCGTCTATTCTGACGTAGATACCTAAACGAATTCCGAAAAAAATGTAGTTGTAAGGGATCATTCACAGAACCCGTTTATTCTGTTGTAGACGCCTAAACCCATCTCGATGACTTCAGTATTGACGGACCATCCACAAAGCCCGTCTTAGCTGATGCAGACGATTGGCTCTAGTTATTAAAGACCAGCCACAGAACCCGTCTATGACCATCCTACAGCTGGCTTATTTCAATTGCTTTATATATATAAGTTATATTTGTATAATGCACATATCATATTATAGGACGTCTTTTGTTATTAATAATAGTTTTATTAAGCGGTCACTGCGTTACTTTTGATTGGCTATAAGTCTTGCTTCTATGCATCGATCGTAATCATATGCAATGGAGTTTAAATGATCAAATAAAAACTTAGCAATTATAGATATAAAGATAGATTTATTTCGGCGAAAAATGCATACATGGGCATTTACAACATGTACACTATATAAAAATATCACATACATTAAGATAAAAATACAATGACATACACAACAACACCAAGGATAACACAAAAATTAGTAAATCCATATTTCCATTGTGGTCCTTTGTGCTGGTGGCAGGATAAAGAGTGGCACTTATAAAAATGGAGAATGCATAACATTTATGGAATATAGGATCAGTGTTGTTAAAATTGATGACTAGAAATGATTCCTTAATCCAAAAACACAAACAATACACATAAAAGTTACGTATTTTCTAATAAATTAGTTTTTAAAGAAGACTTAAAAACAGACAATCTATCAATCTGTATTATACTGAAGGGTAAATTGTTCCATAATGAGCATCCCGTGTAACATTAGGACTTTGACCCGAAACCTTTGACTTTGGGGACAGCAAATGCACCTTTTTGAGTTGACCTGGTCCTGTATGAATAAATAGAGGCCTGTGGAATAAAATGTTCTCCCATATAGTCAGGGGCCAAACCATTTTTAATCTTAAACACACAAGAACAATCTGGTCTGCACGTTTATTGACTGGTAGCCAGTTGAGCAATCGAAAGTGTTCTGGCCCAATATGTGCCCTTGCATCGATACCTTGGACAAACCGCAATAACTTATTCTGTGTGATTTGGAGCTTATTTTGTAACACTTTGGTGAGATTATGGTACCATATAGATCAAGCATAATCAAAATGACATTGGATTAAAGACATGACAAGAATCTTTTTGGTTTGCTGGGTGAGATATTCTTTTTTCTATATAGATGGCACCATTGTAAGAAATATCGAGAGAAGGGTTTGACCTGATTCTATGCCTAGAACCAAAAAGAATACACTCCGTCTTACCTAAATGCAGAGACAACCTAATTGTCAACCAACCACTGACTAACCAGCTGTAAAACCTCTTTCAATATCAGTTTTACACTTACCAGACACGAAAATACCTGCGTCATCTGCATATAGAAGGAGCTTATGTTTAACCACAGCAGACATATCATTAACATATATAAGGAAGAGCAGGGGACCTAGAATAGAACCTTTTGGAACTCCACATGTTATTGGGGCTGTACCGGAATGAGTGCCTGAAACATCAACAAGTTGCTGTCTATCTGAAAGGTATGATTTGACCACCTTAAGATATCATCACCATGACCTGCTGCACTTAATTTCATGGGAAGTATAGAGTGATTAACAGTGTCGAAGGCCTTTTGGAGTTCTAGAAGAATCATCCTTACGAGATTACCTTTATCCATTTCCAACCTGATCAGTCAGATGTTTGAGACAGGTGTCCGTTGAAAAAACACTTCTGAAACCAGACTGAAATTTATACAACAATTTGTCAACGTTGAAGTATGACATAACCTGGTCATATACAACCTTTTCATATATTTTAGATATAATACTCAAAATAGAGACTGAACGGTAATTATCAACATAGGTTTTATCACTTTTCTTAAAAATAGGAACACACCTAGCAGATTTGAGATCCTTTGGAACAACACCCTGTGTAAGAGATAGATTAATAACATGAGTAAGAGGTTGAGAAATAATCGAAGCCCCATCTTTCACAAAACGTGAGGGCATACTGTCTAAACCTGTTGCTTTATTAGAACTAAGCTGGTTTAAATATTTGAGCACTTGAAAGCGAGTAGATTCTATAAACGATATTTATACTTTTTAAACCGATACAAGGTTTATAAATAAAAAAAGCTAGAATAAAAATTCAAAAGAAATGCTACCAAAACATATAGGGCAAAAAAGGTTTATTAAATTGCAAAAAAAAACATATCATTTACAGTAGATAATTCCTTCACGTAAACATGACATGTACACTGTTAGGAAATCCCAATTAGTATGTGCTGCTTTGTTTATTAGACGTTTAGAGACACACTTGTGTTTATGAAACTAATTCGTGCAAGCGTATCGGTATCGGCGTAAACGTTTTCGTTATTACTTGAATTTATTAGTTCAATATACATGTGGTTGATAGTATCATATAATTCTTTCAATACATTTATATATCATTCCTCATTCATATTCATGTGTTGGATTATGATTTAAAGAATAAAAAAATGACCCTGGAATCGTATATACTCGCTTGCAACTCATAAATTCCATATTAATAATCCACAAGCTATTAACTTAAACTTTATTAAACATTTCTCTATTACAAAATGGAAATTTTGCTTGCTTACTTTTGATGTTGTCTAAAATAATAACGCAGGACAATCGGTAAATAGTTCCTCTAGTTCTGTCTTTTGACCGCCTTTGAATTACACACGATTTTCTTTTGAGACATTGGCATTTTGCGTTTTTGCTTTTAATAATTCATGAAAGAAAGCTATTGAATTCGTTTTGTTAAGTTTTATTCATAGTTATAGTTTTACCAAGTGTACAATTTATTGTAAAGTGTTTGGGGAAAAACACAAAGTCGATATAAGTGTACACATATTTCTTCGCACAGCACAATGACTTAAAATTTAAAATTCTACTTGTTACATGACGTGTTTTGCATTCTTATTTAATTAACACCACTCCTCAACCACGTAAACTTTCTCGTGACAGAAACGCGTGTAATCAAGACCATTTACATTAACCAAAATGTACAAAACATCAATTATGGTTATTTATTCTTTATGTTTGTCTTGTTTTGAACTATTTTATAATTAATGCAAGTTTGTCATTTTGCTGTAAAATACATTGATTTACAGCAAAACGTATTTCTAGTAAAAATGCACATTTCATACAGCGTTCTTAGGCCGATAACCCTGAAGATAGGCGGTTACCCTGAAGAACAGATTTGTGTTAGCTTTTGTGTTGTAGAGATTTCATGGCAATTGGTCATATGCTTTGACTGAAGGACCGTGTATTACAAAATAATAATATTAAATTCCAGGTTATTTATACAGAGTTCCACTTTAAACAGCAACTACAGAACTTTAAATGAAGAATATTTTTTTTCTGTTGGTCTTCCTCGTGTAATGATACATTAATATTACATGTTCAACATAATGCAGACACATGTCTCTATATAATCATTATATGAACTTTGCGCACTGATATTTATTTATGATTCTTGGTTGCCTATAACAAGTAACATAATTTCGTATCGACGCAGACATACAGATTTGTGTGTAAATTATGCGACGATCACTCAAATAATATTATCAAACGCATCAATGGTGAGCTTAATGGTCCGCCTTACAAAACTGTCCACGACTTTTGGGTCTGCAAAAGGATGACAAGTTTTTTATTTATATTTTATGACTTTCGATCATGCACAATCTTTTTTCTCAAAATAATAATGACTTTCGAAGAAAGTCTGTTTTATAGTGCAAATTCCGTCACGAGTTTCCTCTTCAAGACAGCCTTATTTTAGGATATTATTATCATAGCAATCAAAATTCAAAATGCTAAATTAGTTAAATTATTGAAGTATTCGTCAAACAACGTCCAAGAATAACATAGTAATGTAAAGCTGTATTTGATTCGTATTATTCAGAAGATATGGAATTCAAAATGTTTCTTTGAGGTTACGTTTAAGTATATGTCTGTGAAAGCTCTACATACTTTACGTCATTAAATTATTTTACTACGCCGTCCTTAAAGTAACAATCACGCTAAAAAATATCAAATGGTTCGTAAAATAAGGTTAACCCATTCACAAATCATTGTTCCTTTTAGCAAAATGCAAAATTTTAACGTTAGATGTTGTCTGGTAACATTGATTTAACGAGAAACATAATGCTCGACTTTATTTTTTGTGTCACCAATAATTTCATTTGTATTTCCCGCGAAATATCCGAACATTTACGGGGAACGCGAGATTGGATTTGGTCAGCGTCGGAAGCATGGCGGCAACAGATTTCTGGGATAGCTTGTATTAATTATGCAAATGAACGCAACCCGAATGAATCCGATCCTGACTCGATATCATCCACAAAACGAAAGTAGATGACATCGTGGAACGATATTTACATGCTTAAAAGTTGCCGAATGTTTGTATTTTAACGTTGTTAAACCAAAGTTATTTGTTTATAGGGTATACCTTTTGTAAATTACAATCGTGTGTTACTGTTTGTTGCTGATTTGTTTATATAGCATAATACAGTACGTATGTCGTATTGGTGAGCTTGATAGTGGCTTTAAAGAAAGTCCTTATCTAAATAAAAGAAGCAAAGGCAATGGCGCTATCAATGTAAGAACGTTATTTTCTTATTTCTTAATAGCATGTGCCTTACAATAATAAGGTATTTACTTATCATTATTATTAGCAAATGGTTTTATAATTTCCAGGGAGATTATGCGAGATAGTTAAGATTCTAATTAAGATGACCGTACTGCATCGGTACAGGCCATGTTGGCGACGCCATGCTTTAATTTCAGTTAACAGGATTGTGTTACCAGTGTGGGTCAGTGTTGACTTCTTCAATGATGATGACATACAAAGAAATGGTTTGCAACATGTGGGTCAGTGTAGACTTGTTCAATGATGATGACATGCAATGAAATGGTATGCAATTAGCTGGCTATAGTTGCATAATGATTGTAACCGGCGGCACTGTAACTAAACGATTACATGATTACCTAAACGATTCCAGTTGATAAAATGTACATTCTTAACAGTGCGGATTTGATTAATGTGTCAATATTACTTATTATCAAAATATGAATAAAATGTTTTCAAAGTGTTAAATTAACACTAAAATTACTTATTGTCTAAATATTCATAAAATGTTTTTCGAAATTTAAAATTTACACTTAAGTAATTTAATTTTATAGTGTTGTTGTGTTCATGCGCGATATGATATTGTATATTCTTCAACGAAATCAATGAATACAATATGTTTTGAAACAGCACAAGTGTAACTGAAGTATTAAACGGCGGTATATATGCAACACATTTACAAGGTATTAGACAAACATGCATTTGAACAACGCCGGGTACACATCAAATCGCAGCAATGCAAAAACGTTATCACAACAAATAATTAAATACATTGACAGCCATTCAATAAGTAAGAGCAAAGCGTCGTTGTTTCTTTACGATACGCGTACAGAGATTCTTTACCGTAAGGATTGTCTGTTAAAGATGTTTTCAATAATATTGATGGATAAAGTGTCAATATTGAGAATACTAGACCAAATTGACCGTCCATGCAATTACCGATAGTATGCCGTTAGACGTCATGCGATCTTGCTTTTCCCAGGATATATCTTTCAGAGTAACATTCCCGCACTAACACAGTTTAACTGGGCTTTTCTCACGAATTCTCAATTGATATGTAGGCAATGTACACAGAGGAAACAATAGTCATAAAAGAGCGTTTCAAGCGATCAGAAACGCAATTAAGACCTTAAAAATATACTTCGACCTGTCATGGTTTGAAAGGCTTATTATGGCTTTGAAAAGATATTTGTAGTATAAAATCACAAGGTAAAAACTTGCCGGATAACGGACCATTCACTTACAATTACTGACATGTATGGTCTATTAGATGTGTATTACCTCTGATTGAGGAAGGTCATATACTTACAATAATGAATTTATTATCAAGAAACATAGACATGATTCGTTAATAAATTCAGGGTCGATGTCGTACATTTATGTTTATTCAGGCGGGGTGTCGCAGATAAGTGTTTGCTGAAATGTTCGTGTAATTGGTATTCTTAAAAAAGCCGTTAAGAAGAAACCGTGTATTCTTATTACATACATTTGCAAAACCATGCTGAGGTGTGATACTTCTAGTAATCAAACATATTCATACAGATTTCAATTTAATTATGATGATGATAAAAAATGATGATGGCTTTATAATGGTGATTGTGATTTGAATTGGTCTTTCTAGAATTTCTGACAATTTCATTGTACTGTTGTTTCTTAATGAAATATACTACTGATTACGTAAATTGCTAAAATATTTATCCACATATCCATATTAATGTTTTAATACAACAATTGTGAAACATCAGCATCACAAGAGGGAGAGAAACCTTATTCCGTGCTACTGTCCCCAATTATTGCGAGAAACGATTGTCGTTAAGAATGACACAAAACTCGTGAATAATACAGAAAAACATACCCAACGCGCAAAAATGTATAAAACTGTTGTTAATTAATTTAAACGGTCGATTCAAAGCATTCGAGTTTCTTCGTATCAGATCTGCAAATGACTGTGTTGACCGACATATAATTACATATAAGGCTATTACATATAAAAATCATTTTGTATTTCATTTTTCATAAATCGAGTGAGTGCGGAGAAAATAACCATGTTAGGTCTTGATCTTCCAGAACATCCTTATATCGTTAGACCAGAGAACGGATACAATAAGGTCATCCCTGCCAAGAACCATACTTTGCTCACTCTACAACCTTTAAAGATTATTTTTTAAGTTTCGTTCACGTTAACGTGACTTACCTCTCTGTAAATTGAAATGAAATGGCATACATATATAAGAAATATACATGTAAAATTGAAATGTAGGCCTAAATAAAAGTGTTCGGTTTCTTATTGAATTTATTATATGGCATTATATTGCCTCTTCATTTCTTACCTCACCGCTATACAAATCGTAACACATGTTAACATTGACCATATTACTGAACATTATATTGAAAGTGTACGAGGTTTAAACTAGAGGGGACGTGTTATTAATCGTTATGACGGTGCAACTTACTCATTCGAACGAATAACTTAGTTGAAAAAACAACATAAATAAAACAAACATATCAGTGCGACCGTACGTACATGTATATTAACTTATTTTACTTGTACAATTATTTATAAATCATGCCTTTATCTCATCGAGATTTGTGATGATCATGCTATTGTCTTTGCCACTTCAGATATCTTTGTTGTGCCAAATTATATCACTGCTGATGATATTAGAGAATTTTTGTGGGCTTAAACGTCGTGAAATAGATATTGAATCAAACAAAGTACGTTCAGAAAACAGGAAGGGAAGCCATTAGCCAATTAAATGAAGACATTGTTTAGGAAATAATTGTTTAACGAAATATCACTTTTCTAGTTATATATTTACCCTCGACGCTTATAATTTTTTACAATATAAGCATGTTTTCATCGACAAAGAGAATACATAGTAAGGCATATTTATATGTGTTTCTGTTGTTGTTTTCGATTGCATTTTAATTTAAAAATTGCAGTAAACAGGTACCATATAAGTTATGCAATT